>NW_027476120.1:832500-842500 GCF_051020955.1 Megalopta genalis
CCTGTACCTGCAATCGGCCTCCTTGATTTTCAGGTCGATGGGGGGGACGCCCAGCAGAACCGGAAGCGCGTCCGTCGACACAGTCCTGTATGCCGAAGCCATCCTGAGCAGAACGAGTCGTTGGGCCCTGGCCAGCTCCATACTGTCCCTCACGGTGAGAAGGTCCCTCCACGCCGCGGCAGCGTACGTCGCGATGGGGACGAAGAGACCCCGGTAGAGGGTGAGCGTGCACCTGAGCTTAAGGCCCCAGTCCCGCCTGGCCACGGCAAGCAAGGCGCCGAATTTTTCCATAGTCTTGGTCCTAATAGCCCTGGCGTGTGTGGCGACCCTCAGACGCTCGTCGAAATGCACGCCGAGGTACCGGACGGACCTGACCATGCGCACCTGCTTTCCCCCGACCCTGATGGTCGGCGGCCTCCTGACATCCAGCGAACCCCTGAACAGGATCATCTCGGACTTGCCGGGGGACAGCGCGAGTTTCTCCCTTGTGCACCACTCCTCGATGGTGGTCGCGATCGCCTGACCGGCACGCTCAAGGTGGGCGCGGCTGTCCCCGTCGACTATGACCAGCAGGTCATCAGCATACGCCACGAATCCGGTCCCGGCGCTCCGCAGCTCCCGGAGCAGGTCATCGAAGACCAGGTTCCATAGTCCCGGTCCCAGGATTGAGCCCTGGGGGCATCCCTTAGTGGCCGCCTTGCTGACCCGCTCGTGCCTGCCGATGAGAACCGCCGAGCGGTCCCGGAGGTAGTCCGCAAGCACCGCATAAAGGTTCCGCGGGCAGGACCTGACCCTGAGGTGGTGCAGGACACTGGGCCACCAGACATTGTCAAAGGCCCCCCTGATGTCGAAGAGGAGCGCCAGGACATACTTCCGACCCGAGGCAGCGACCAGTCCCCTCATTCCCAGTATGGCGTCCGTCGTCGACCTCCCGGCCCTGAATCCGTACTGGTCCGCACTCGCGTGTAGGGGGTCCAGCAGCACAGGCTCGAGCCTCTTAAGGAGGAGCCTCTCGAAGCACTTCCCCAGCACCGGCAGGAGGCAAATCGGCCGATACGACGCCGGGTCACCAGCGTCCCTGCCAGGTCCCTTTAGGAGGGCGCGAATGGAGCCGATCTTCCACTGCTCGGGGAAGACTCCGCGCCGGAGGCACGCGTTGTAAACCTCCAGGAGGTCACCGCGAATGATCTCGTACGAAGCCTTGAGGACCTCCACCTCAATACCATCCATGCCGGGGGCCTTACCGTTCCTCATGCCCGAGACCGCGACCCAAAGCTCCCCCTCCGTGAACGGGGGCGTGTCCGGCGCTGATGCAGGGGCGAGCACCTCGGCGCGCCGGTGCTCCTGCTCCCGAGTGGTGTCCGGGGTGTCGTCCGGCACGAGGGCGTCAAGGAGGGCCCTCGCGGCAGCTCCCCATGTTGGGGCGACGTCTGTCGCGCCCGTGGTTGCCAGGGCCATGTCCGGGGTGAACCTCCTCGTGCAGAGCTTGTAAACCACGCCCCAGGGGTCGCGGTTCCCAGCGTCAGTGACGAAAGACCGCCAGCTTGCCTTTTTCGCCTCGTGGACCGAGTCCTGGTACGAGCGCCTAACCCGCAGGTAGGTCGCTCTCTTCTCGGACCTCAGGTCCGGGTTGGTCTCCCGCTGGTAACGCTTTCTGGCCGAGTACGTGGCCCTCTTCGCTCTGTTGAGCTCAGGGGTCCACCAAGGGGCGGTTCTTGCACGAAGCGTCTTGGTCCTCATCACGGCCCTGCATGCCGCGATCACCAGGTCCTGTATCGCACGGACGGCCCGCGCAATTCCAAGGTCGGTGCTCAGCTGCTCAGTCAGGTCCAGGCCCCTCCTCAGCTCGGCCAGGGCGCCCCGATAGCGCTTCCAGTCGGCGGCGGCGACGTTGAACCTCCCGTCCCGCCCGCGGCTCGGGACGATCTCGTCAGGTCCCAGACGTAGTAGGATGACAGCGTGGTCGCTGGCAGTCCATCCCTCCCTGACGCCCCAGTCCCTGACCATCGGAAGGACCCCGCCCGAGGCGAGCGTGACGTCAATATTTGAGGCGCCCCTGTGGGACCTGTAGGTAGGCGGGGCACCAGGCTCGTTCAGGACCGTTAGGCCCCACTGTGCGATCCTCTCCTCGAGAAGCTCGCCCCTCTCGTCAGTCCGGTGCGGTGGATGTTCCTGGGAGTGCCAGAGGGCGGACTTGGCGTTCACGTCGGCCCCCAGAACCAATTTCTGTCCCGGAAGCTGGGCTACCAGTCTGTCCACTCTCTCCAGGTACGGGACCACGCTGTCCGAGCACTGGAAGTAGGCCGAGGCCACGTACAGGCGGCCAAAGGGGCCGGTGATCTCCGCACAGACACAGTGCTCGTCACTGAGGTGCGCAATCTTGAGCGCCGCTATGTTGGGGTTACGCACAACGACAGCTGCCATGGCCCTCGCTCCGTCCCTCGCCCCGGTGATGATCGTGGCTGAGGAGTTAATGCCCACGAGTCTTCCCCTGACGCAGTAGGGCTCCTGTGCCAGGAGGATGTCGATGCGCCTGTCCGCCATCAGTTTGTCGACCTCCAGCGACACTAGACGCGAGCACCTCATGTTATGTTGCATGATCGTGATGCCCGGGATGCTTTTGGTGTGGGGCTTAATAACCATAATCCGTGCGTGTGAGCGACAGATTTATGGCTGTGATGTATGCAGGGCAGTCTTTGCTCGTGACACAGTGTGTGGAGCTCTTTCCTGCCCTTGAGCAGTTGGCGCAGGTGGCCTGCCTGTCCTTATTCGGGCACTCCTTGAAATTGTGCCCCGCTTCGGCGCAGTGGCCGCAGACCTCCCTTTCTGCCCTGCAGAATTTAGCTGGGTGTCCGAAGCCCTGACACTTGTAGCATCTCGTAACAGTGAGGTGGTCCTGGACTCGACAGCAGCTCCAGCCGATGTAAAGCCTCTCCTTGGGCACCAGGAGGTCGCGGGCGCGTCTGGAGACTTCAAACACCAGGTTGCACCTGTCTCTGGCCTTGTCTCCACTCTTGAACACCAGGCTCATCTCCCTCTTGACCACGGCGGCCTCTTCCTTCCCGAGGTTTTGATCGGCTACGTCCGCGATGATTTCCTTGTCGTCTTGGGTCCGGGGAACGTCGAAGATGATGATCCTGGGGCTCCTCTTCGGCGCAGGGGCCACGACCAGTCCAGCGGCCCGGAGCTTGTCGTCGGCCATGAGAGTGGCGACATCAGACCTATTGGCCGTGACCAGGGCGACGCCGGAGCCCTGGGTCTTCCGGACTCCCTTGATCCGGAGGCCATGGGACCTTGGGGACACCAGTTGGAAGACGGCCTCTTTGGTCTTGTCGCTGTCGTCGTACTTCGTCTGGTCCGTCGGTGTTATGATTACGACATTCGGCGGGTCCTGCTTTTGGGTTGACCTCGCGGCAATCGCCGACTTGACCCCAACCCGCTCCGCGTACGTGGGGGGCTTCCTTGTGGTGGCGGCAGCGGCGACGGCGACGGCGGCGGCTTGCTCCTGGAGGGCCTGGCAGGAGCGCGAGTGCGCCTTTGTCTGCAGCTCGGCTTCATCAAGGCATCCCTCCAGTTTACTGGAATACACAAGCGTTTTTACCAGGTAGTCGTGCAACTTGGTAGCCTGCGTGCACAGGGCATGCACCACGGAGGGCGGGATCTCGTTCTGCGGCAACGTGATGGTCTGTATGAGCTGCCGGTACGCCTTGGCAGTAGATAGGGACAGTTTAGTGTGAATCTGGTCACCGCGAAGGTGACGCAGACATGTTTCCTCGCCCATTCGGGCATACACAACTAAATTTCCATCCACTTCCAGCGGCCCCACATTCAAGGGAAAGGGCCGAGGAAAAATCCGCACGTGCCATTGAGACGTTTACAATGGACGAGTTCTTTAGCCGCCAGCGAATTTCAGTTTCCATCTATCTGCTGGCGCCCACGGGGAACCACGGGGAGGCGAACTCGTGACACGACGCCTCGCGTCCACTAAACGAAGACCTAGGAAATCGGGATGGGTGTTGGAATCAGGATTTTTCCTACCGGAAGCCCTTTAGCCAAAGGGTTTCCCGGCAGAAGGATGCGAATACCTGGAAGACCTTTTCCGATGACACGAAGTGTTGTGCCGCTTCAGGCCATTTCCAGGTTCCGCTAGGGGTGATGTCCCGTAGAGCTTCTCTCTGCGGGTTGAAGTGTTTGCAGCGGAGAAGGAAGTGGTCTACCGTGTCCGACCCGTGACCACACCCACACGCCTCGCTGTCGGCAACCCCGTACGCGAAGAGGCGCGAACGGAAATTCCCATGTCCAGTGAGGACTTGTGTGGTGAAGTGGTTCGGTACCATCCACCCGGCCGCCATCCTTCTCTCGATACTGCTGAAGAAGGTGAAAGTTGTGCGGCCTTTGTGGGAGGAGTCCCACATGGATTGCCACATCCTTTTCACCTCAGCCACGATCCTAATTTTCGCATCGTTGGTTCCCGCTGGGACCACGATGTTACCGATCCTGGCATCCATATTTTTCCTGACCTGGTAAAGGGCTTTGGCCTGTTGTAGCTCAAGTCCGATAGGGGGGGTACCGGCCACCACACACATGCTATCCCACGATGACCGGCGGTATGCACCGGTCACCGCGATGAGAGCACGCCGTTGAGCGGCTCCGAGTATTCCCAGCTCCCCTGCCGTGCACCCTCCGGCCCATCCGGCGGCGGCGTAAGTCGCTACCGGGATGAAGACCCCGCGGTACACAGCCGAGAGTGCTCTGAAACCGAGCCCCCATCCTCGTCTCGCCAACCTGCCAAGTTTCGCGAAAAGCGACCCGGTTTTGTCGCTGATATATTGACAATGGGATCGGACACCCATGTCCCTATCTAAGTGGACGCCTAGGTATCTAACTGTATTCTTGAATTTAATTGACCTCGCTCCGATCCGAATGACCGGCGGTCTTTTCTGGAAATCTACTTTCGATGCGCGGACTGCTTTTCTTTTTCTATCGGGACGCGAACCTCCCCGTCGGCCTATTTTTTCCCTGTCTGCGTACCCATTCCGGAGTACAATTGCTTCCGATTTCGAATCGGATATCTCTAATTTAGCTGTCCTGCACCAACCTAGGATCTGGTCGACAACGCGTTGACCCTCGATCTCTAGGTCTCTGCGGCTGTTTCCCCCCACGAGGACGATGAGGTCGTCCGCGTATGCTAAGAACCTATTCTCAACTGAGGTTTCGAGTAACCTCAGGAGACCGTCGAACATAAGGTTCCAGCACGCGGGGCCGAGGACGGAACCTTGCGGGCATCCTCTTGTCACGTGCTTGGAGATCCTTTCTGTTCCTATCGTGAGACTGACCTTGCGGTCCTCGAAGTAATTGGAGATTACCTCGAAGACGTTGCGCGGGCAGTCTCGATCCCTAAGACTACCTAACACTAGGGGCCACCAGACGTTGTCGAAGGCTCCGGAAATGTCGAAAAGTAGTGCGATCACATGCCGATGCTCGGTGTCATCGACCATGCGGCGCAACTCGACAATTGCATCTTCAGTCGACTTTCCGCGCGTAAACCCGAACTGTCTGCTGGAGATGCGTCCCGTCGCCATCGCCGTCTGCTCTAATCTGCTCTTAAGGAGCTTCTCGAAAGTTTTCCCGATCACGGAGAGGAGACATATTGGTCGGTAGGATTTTGGGTCCTTCTCGTCCTTTCCTTCGCCTTTCAGGAGGATTCTCAGAGAGCCCACCTTCCAGGCGGAGGGGAAGACGCCCCATCGAAGGCACCCATTGAATAGTCGCGAGAGTTCCCCGAGGATCGTTTTCGCGGAGGCCTTCAGGACCTGTACCTCGATGAGGTCCGGTCCTGGCACCTTTTTATTTTCGAAGGAACGAATTGCTCCGGCCACCTCCACCAAGGAAAAGGGCGAGGCGTCGGCGGTATTCGGGGCGATTCGCGCCTCTTCCCGGAGAACCCTTTGTGTCGGCGAATCGAGTTCAGGTCGGTCGTCAGGGACGTGGGCTTCCAGAAGCTCGCTGGCGGTTTCTAAAGCACCGGTTGTACTTTTATTGTTGCGCCGGAGTGTGCTTATCACTTTCTCTACACGGAGTTTATTTGCCTGGAGCTTGTATACGATGCCCCAGGGCTCCGTGTTCCCGTTCGACGTCACGAAGTTTTGCCAGCTTTCCCGTTTCGTCCTCTTCACCTTCCTACTGTAGTTCCGCAACGAAGTACGGTATTCCTGCAGTTTTTGGAGGCGGGAGGGTCCGTCTATCGTCTTCTGGAAGGCACGCCTCTGCCTGTACACGGCCTTTTTGAGCTTTGTTAGCTCTTTGGTCCACCACGGGTTGGACTTTCTAAATTTTCTCTTCTTAGGCATTGACGCGGTGCAGGCGTCAGTGATGACGGCTGTGAGCGTCTCTGCCATCCTATTTACATCTTCCACCGACTCCAAACTCAGGACTTCGAGCCTCGACCGTGAGTGGTCGGACAGGGCCTCCGAGAACCGCTCCCAATCCGCTCGACGAGTGTCGAACCGAGAGTTCGTTGCTCCCTGATTTCCCGTCGCGGCCCTAGGTACCCGCAGCCGGATGTCGATGGCGTTATGATCGCTAGTCGTCCATTCGCTTCTTATCCTCCATTCCTTAATATAGGGCGTCATGGAGGGGGATGCCAAGGTAACGTCGATGTATGACGATCCTTTTGGCGTCCAGAAGGTGGGTGGTTGACTAGCGTCGTTAACTACAGTTAATCTAAACGCGGAAACTAATCTTTCTAACTGCGCTCCCTTCTCGTCTGTGCTATTTGGGCTCCAGAGCGAGGATTGCGCGTTCGCGTCGACAGAAATTATAACTCTCTTCCCCCTCAATGCCAGGAGAACCGTTTCCAAGTGCTTGAGGTGCTTCTCTATCTCGTCTTGGTATTGAAAATAGTGAGATACCGCGTAGAAGGAGAAGCCGGGGGTCAGCACTTCCGCGCATGCGCAGTGCGGGTTACTGAGTTGAGAGATGAACGTGACCTCAAAGTGAGGGTTGGGGATGGCGACAGCGGCCCACGGGGAGTGGGTTTTCACCGCCGCCACCCTCACTTCGGTCCCTAATCCGCTTACCCTATAACCTGCGCCTTGCTTACTGGCGTGTGGCTCCTGCAAGAGCAGGACGTCCAGTCGCTTTTGCGCTATTAACTCCCTAACTTCGCCCGTTACTACAGCCGAATGTCGCATGTTCAGCTGTAGTATCCTGATTCCCGTGGCTACATTCGCGGTCGCGGGGTCGCGGTTTCGCGTTGGGGTTGGGGGGACGCGGGGGTTGTTTTTCCTATTTTTCCCTAAATTCGTAGCGTCGCACCTTACGAGGTGGACGCGGACGGCGCGAAGACCGATTCCGTCCAATTGTTTAGAAGAGTCTAGTCCTTTTATATTGCCTAGGTCGTTGCCAATGTCCCTCCTGTCCATAGCGGTTAATTCCGCCACAGGGACCCCAGGGACGGGAGTCCCTGTGTCCGAGGCTCTAGCTTTATATTGTCTTTTAGGCATTATTGTAATTAAAGTTAACTGCCCGCCTTCGTCCTTTCCCGTTCGTTCCGTTGTCGTGTCCGTTTGAATAGCCATAGTCATAGTTATAGTCCTAGTAATAGGACATGGGTGATGCCATAGTCGTGGAAGCGCGTACGCTCACGCTGATCTTCTGACCGCCGGAAGCACGAAACCTCTGATCTGGGCAAAATCGGCAAGCCGAGGAAGAACGGACAGGACACATGCTGGACTGGCGAGAAAGCGTGTTCTTCCGCTCGCGCTAGGCATTTCGATTTCTGACACCTCTTGATTTAAAAAAAATCAAAAAAATCAGTTTTTTGATAGTTTTCTCTCTCCACTGGGCTATTCATTTTAGCCACAGTTTTCAATTGGTACGATTTGCTTCCAAATCTTACAGATGCATTTTAAAAAATTTTTCCATCGCTCGGACAGAAGAGTCGATTGCTCAGTGAGTACGAGTATACATACAAAGTGCATACGGGTAACCAACCCCGTAGGGCTTGCCACATATGGGCCATTCGGTCAAAGACACCGACCCGTGGCCACGCTGTGTGGAGAAAAGTCCGTAACGTAAACGGCACGAAACAGTCAGGACCGAAGCCCCGAAGGAGCTCTGAGACAGCTTCTCGACCGAGATCGTAGAATTGGCCCAAAACCCGCTCTGCTCCGTCCGCCTCGCACGGACCGTGTATCTCTTATAGATACCGAACGGCCGGCAAGGACGCCGGCGCCGCCGGCCGAATAGCACGCGCGCTTATGAGTGTAAACCGCCGCGGCAACAGACCGCCCGGCCGTGCTGTTGTAACATAGCGCGTGAACGAACGAAAAAAAAATTTATAGTAAACATTAAAATAAATTACATTACCGTAAACTAGACAAAAAATTACACATTTTTTCCCAATATGAAAATTTTCACAAACTTTTCAAAGTCCCATCGCATCGAGTAAACTTTTTTAATAACGCTTCCGCACGATTCTAAATGCTTAATCCATATGTGAAATCGTTCACTGATCACGAATATCGTATTTAAAAAAATTACAAAAATTTATTTTTCAAAATAATCAAAAAAAACCGAAAAATCACAAGAGTAAAGTACCATTATTTTAAACAATATGTCGTTCTAAATGCTTAATCCCTATGTAAAAAAGTTATCTAAGCAAGAATATGTAATTGAAAAAAATTAGAAAAATTTATTTTAGCCGTAAATCGAAAATAATGGGGACACCGGAGCTGTTCGAAGCGCCGAGACGCGCCGCGTACGGCCGAATATTTTCTAAGTCCCAACGTACCGATCAAGAGTAAAGTACCATTTTCCTACATTAGATTTCGTTCTAAATGCTTAATCCCTATGTAAAAACGTTAGTTAAGCAAGAATATGCCTGCGTCGAGGTGAAGACCGAGATCAAGTATCTCGGACTGATCCTCGACAGCCACTGGAGGTTCGGAGCACATTTCGGCCGCCTCGTCCCCCGAGTTGAGAGGGCGGCGGCCGCGTTAGGCCGCCTGTTGCCCAATATCGGGGGACCGGGCGATATGGTGCGCCGCCTATACCTAGGCGTGGTGCGGTCAATGGTATTATACGGCGCCCCGATTTGGGCGCCGTCCGTGAGGGCAAGCCGGCGCAGCACATTGTTGTTGCGCCGGCTTCAGAGGCAAATGGCCCTTCGCCTCATACGGGGGTACCGCACCACGTCTACCGTGGCGGCGCTTGCTCTGGCGGGAGAAATTCCCTTCGAGCTGCAGGCGGCGATGCGCGCCTATGTCTATAGGCGCATATGCATCGCTGGCCGGGCTCGGGGGGACCCGCCGGAGCAAGAGGCGGTCGAGGGCTTCGAGCTCCAGGCCCGGGGACTAGCGCTCGCCAGGTGGCATGCGGAGCTTTGTTCCCATGCCGCCGAGCGCGTCCCCGGGGCTCTCCTGCCGCACTTCACCACGTGGCGGGAGAGGCGGTTTGGCAGGCTCTCCTACCGTGCGACGCAGGTATTCACCGGGCATGGCTGCTTCGGTGTCTACCTGTGTCGCATCGGTCGGGAAGCGACGACGGTGTGCCACCACTGTGGCGCGGAGGAGGACTCGGCGCAGCATACACTGGAGGTGTGCCCCGCCTTTTCAGTGCTGCGCCGAGTCCTAACTAGGGAAGTTGGTGGCGACCTCGCTCTCTCCAGCTTAGTTGGGGCCATGCTGGAGAGCCCGACAAAATGGGCGGCAGCCATAGCCTTCTGCGAACGGGTAATGTTGCAGAAGGAGGCTGCCGAGCGGGGTCGCCGTGAGCGGGGGGTGCGGCGTGTGCGCCCACGCCTAGAGCCCCCCCCGAGTAGCTGATACTAGGCGGGCGGCGGGTGTACCGGACCATGCCGGTTTAATTGCCCGCCGCCCGCCAACCGAGGATGCCCAATTTTAAAGTGGGGGCGACAAAACCGTCGCCCCCGACGGCCGCTGGTGCGGCCGTCGTGAAGAGGCGGTGTGGGGTGCGGTCCCCCGCACCGCCGAATCAA
>NW_027476120.1:845000-890000 GCF_051020955.1 Megalopta genalis
ATTTTTCAGAAAATTGAAAAAACCGTAAAATGTCAAGAGTAAAGTGCCCTTATTTTAAACAATGTATCGTTCTAAATGCTTAATCCCTATGTAAAAAAGTTATTTTAGCAGGAATATGTTATTGAAAAAAATTAGAAAAATTTATTTTAGCCGTAAATCGAAAATAATGGGGACACCGGAGCTGTTCGAAGCGCCGAGCGCGCCGCGTACGCCCGAATATTTTCAAAGTCCCAACGTACCGATCAAGAGTAAAGTACCATTTTCCTACATTAGATTTCGTTCTAAATGCTTAATCCCTATGTAAAAACGTTAGTTAAGCAAGAATATCGTATTTTTAAAAAAATCTAATGATAGGATTTTCCAGAAAATTGAAAAAACCGAAAAATGTCAAGAGTAAAGTGCCATTTTCTGACATTAGATTTCGTTCTAAATGCTTAATCCCTATGTAGAAACGTTAGTTAAGCAAGAATATCGTATTTTTAAAAAAATCTAATGATAGGATTTTTCAGAAAATTGAAAAAACCGTAAAATGTCAAGAGTAAAGTGCCCTTATTTTAAACAATGTATCGTTCTAAATGCTTAATCCCTATGTAAAAAAGTTATTTTAGCAGGAATATGTTATTGAAAAAAATTAGAAAAATTTATTTTAGCCGTAAATCGAAAATAATGGGGACACCGGAGCTGTTCGAAGCGCCGAGCGCGCCGCGTACGCCCGAATATTTTCAAAGTCCCAACGTACCGATCAAGAGTAAAGTACCATTTTCCTACATTAGATTTCGTTCTAAATGCTTAATCCCTATGTAAAAACGTTAGTTAAGCAAGAATATCGTATTTTTAAAAAAATCTAATGATAGGATTTTCCAGAAAATTGAAAAAACCGAAAAATGTCAAGAGTAAAGTGCCATTTTCTGACATTAGATTTCGTTCTAAATGCTTAATCCCTATGTAGAAACGTTAGTTAAGCAAGAATATCGTATTTTTAAAAAAATCTAATGATAGGATTTTTCAGAAAATTGAAAAAACCGTAAAATGTCAAGAGTAAAGTGCCCTTATTTTAAACAATGTATCGTTCTAAATGCTTAATCCCTATGTAAAAAAGTTATTTAAGCAGGAATATGTTATTGAAAAAAATTAGAAAAATTTATTTTAGCCGTAAATCGAAAATAATGGATCGAGCGAATCGGTCGATTGCGCCGAGACGCGCTATGATGCAACAGACGAGCGATTGGAACGCCCGAATATTTTCAAAGTCCCAACGTACCGATCAAGAGTAAAGTACCATTTTCCTACATTAGATTTCGTTCTAAATGCTTAATCCCTATGTAAAAACGTTAGTTAAGCAAGAATATCGTATTTTTAAAAAAATCTAATGATAGGATTTTCCAGAAAATTGAAAAAACCGAAAAATGTCAAGAGTAAAGTGCCATTTTCTGACATTAGATTTCGTTCTAAATGCTTAATCCCTATGTAGAAACGTTAGTTAAGCAAGAATATCGTATTTTTAAAAAAATCTAATGATAGGATTTTCCAGAAAATTGAAAAAACCGAAAAATGTCAAGAGTAAAGTGCCATTTTCTGACATTAGATTTCGTTCTAAATGCTTAATCCCTATGTAGAAACGTTAGTTAAGCAAGAATATCGTATTTTTAAAAAAATCTAATGATAGGATTTTTCAGAAAATTGAAAAAACCGTAAAATGTCAAGAGTAAAGTGCCCTTATTTTAAACAATGTATCGTTCTAAATGCTTAATCCCTATGTAAAAAAGTTATTTTAGCAGGAATATGTTATTGAAAAAAATTAGAAAAATTTATTTTAGCCGTAAATCGAAAATAATGGGGACACCGGAGCTGTTCGAAGCGCCGAGCGCGCCGCGTACGCCCGAATATTTTCAAAGTCCCAACGTACCGATCAAGAGTAAAGTACCATTTTCCTACATTAGATTTCGTTCTAAATGCTTAATCCCTATGTAAAAACGTTAGTTAAGCAAGAATATCGTATTTTTAAAAAAATCTAATGATAGGATTTTCCAGAAAATTGAAAAAACCGAAAAATGTCAAGAGTAAAGTGCCATTTTCTGACATTAGATTTCGTTCTAAATGCTTAATCCCTATGTAGAAACGTTAGTTAAGCAAGAATATCGTATTTTTAAAAAAATCTAATGATAGGATTTTTCAGAAAATTGAAAAAACCGTAAAATGTCAAGAGTAAAGTGCCCTTACTTTAAACAATGTATCGTTCTAAATGCTTAATCCCTATGTAAAAAAGTTATTTAAGCAGGAATATGTTATTGAAAAAAATTAGAAAAATTTATTTTAGCCGTAAATCGAAAATAATGGATCGAGCGAATCGGTCGATTGCGCCGAGACGCGCTATGATGCAACAGACGAGCGATTGGAACGCCCGAATATTTTCAAAGTCCCAACGTACCGATCAAGAGTAAAGTACCATTTTCCTACATTAGATTTCGTTCTAAATGCTTAATCCCTATGTAAAAACGTTAGTTAAGCAAGAATATCGTATTTTTAAAAAAATCTAATGATAGGATTTTCCAGAAAATTGAAAAAACCGAAAAATGTCAAGAGTAAAGTGCCATTTTCTGACATTAGATTTCGTTCTAAATGCTTAATCCCTATGTAGAAACGTTAGTTAAGCAAGAATATCGTATTTTTAAAAAAATCTAATGATAGGATTTTTCAGAAAATTGAAAAAACCGTAAAATGTCAAGAGTAAAGTGCCCTTATTTTAAACAATGTATCGTTCTAAATGCTTAATCCCTATGTAAAAAAGTTATTTAAGCAGGAATATGTTATTGAAAAAAATTAGAAAAATTTATTTTAGCCGTAAATCGAAAATAATGGATCGAGCGAATCGGTCGATTGCGCCGAGACGCGCTATGATGCAACAGACGAGCGATTGGAACGCCCGAATATTTTCAAAGTCCCAACGTACCGATCAAGAGTAAAGTACCATTTTCCTACATTAGATTTCGTTCTAAATGCTTAATCCCTATGTAAAAACGTTAGTTAAGCAAGAATATCGTATTTTTAAAAAAATCTAATGATAGGATTTCCCAGAAAATTGAAAAAACCGAAAAATGTCAAGAGTAAAGTGCCATTTTCTGACATTAGATTTCGTTCTAAATGCTTAATCCCTATGTAGAAACGTTAGTTAAGCAAGAATATCGTATTTTTAAAAAAATCTAATGATAGGATTTTTCAGAAAATTGAAAAAACCGTAAAATGTCAAGAGTAAAGTGCCCTTATGTTAAACAATGTATCGTTCTAAATGCTTAATCCCTATGTAAAAAAGTTATTTTAGCAGGAATATGTTATTGAAAAAAATTAGAAAAATTTATTTTAGCCGTAAATCGAAAATAATGGGGACACCGGAGCTGTTCGAAGCGCCGAGCGCGCCGCGTACGCCCGAATATTTTCAAAGTCCCAACGTACCGATCAAGAGTAAAGTACCATTTTCCTACATTAGATTTCGTTCTAAATGCTTAATCCCTATGTAAAAACGTTAGTTAAGCAAGAATATCGTATTTTTAAAAAAATCTAATGATAGGATTTCCCAGAAAATTGAAAAAACCGAAAAATGTCAAGAGTAAAGTGCCATTTTCTGACATTAGATTTCGTTCTAAATGCTTAATCCCTATGTAGAAACGTTAGTTAAGCAAGAATATCGTATTTTTAAAAAAATCTAATGATAGGATTTTTCAGAAAATTGAAAAAACCGTAAAATGTCAAGAGTAAAGTGCCCTTACTTTAAACAATGTATCGTTCTAAATGCTTAATCCCTATGTAAAAAAGTTATTTAAGCAGGAATATGTTATTGAAAAAAATTAGAAAAATTTATTTTAGCCGTAAATCGAAAATAATGGATCGAGCGAATCGGTCGATTGCGCCGAGACGCGCTATGATGCAACAGACGAGCGATTGGAACGCCCGAATATTTTCAAAGTCCCAACGTACCGATCAAGAGTAAAGTACCATTTTCCTACATTAGATTTCGTTCTAAATGCTTAATCCCTATGTAAAAACGTTAGTTAAGCAAGAATATCGTTTTTTTTAAAAAATCTAATGATAGGATTTTCCAGAAAATTGAAAAAACCGAAAAATGTCAAGAGTAAAGTGCCATTTTCTGACATTAGATTTCGTTCTAAATGCTTAATCCCTATGTAGAAACGTTAGTTAAGCAAGAATATCGTATTTTTAAACAAATCTAATGATAGGATTTTTCAGAAAATTGAAAAAACCGTAAAATGTCAAGAGTAAAGTGCCCTTATGTTAAACAATGTATCGTTCTAAATGCTTAATCCCTATGTAAAAAAGTTATTTTAGCAGGAATATGTTATTGAAAAAAATTAGAAAAATTTATTTTAGCCGTAAATCGAAAATAATGGGGACACCGGAGCTGTTCGAAGCGCCGAGCGCGCCGCGTACGCCCGAATATTTTCAAAGTCCCAACGTACCGATCAAGAGTAAAGTACCATTTTCCTACATTAGATTTCGTTCTAAATGCTTAATCCCTATGTAAAAACGTTAGTTAAGCAAGAATATCGTATTTTTAAAAAAATCTAATGATAGGATTTTCCAGAAAATTGAAAAAACCGAAAAATGTCAAGAGTAAAGTGCCATTTTCTGACATTAGATTTCGTTCTAAATGCTTAATCCCTATGTAGAAACGTTAGTTAAGCAAGAATATCGTATTTTTAAAAAAATCTAATGATAGCATTTTCCAGAAAATTGAAAAAACCGAAAAATGTCAAGAGTAAAGTGCCATTTTCTGACATTAGATTTCGTTCTAAATGCTTAATCCCTATGTAGAAACGTTAGTTAAGCAAGAATATCGTATTTTTAAAAAAATCTAATGATAGGATTTTTCAGAAAATTGAAAAAACCGTAAAATGTCAAGAGTAAAGTGCCCTTATTTTAAACAATGTATCGTTCTAAATGCTTAATCCCTATGTAAAAAAGTTATTTTAGCAGGAATATGTTATTGAAAAAAATTAGAAAAATTTATTTTAGCCGTAAATCGAAAATAATGGGGACACCGGAGCTGTTCGAAGCGCCGAGCGCGCCGCGTACGCCCGAATATTTTCAAAGTCCCAACGTACCGATCAAGAGTAAAGTACCATTTTCCTACATTAGATTTCGTTCTAAATGCTTAATCCCTATGTAAAAACGTTAGTTAAGCAAGAATATCGTATTTTTAAAAAAATCTAATGATAGGATTTTCCAGAAAATTGAAAAAACCGAAAAATGTCAAGAGTAAAGTGCCATTTTCTGACATTAGATTTCGTTCTAAATGCTTAATCCCTATGTAGAAACGTTAGTTAAGCAAGAATATCGTATTTTTAAAAAAATCTAATGATAGGATTTTCCAGAAAATTGAAAAAACCGAAAAATGTCAAGAGTAAAGTGCCATTTTCTGACATTAGATTTCGTTCTAAATGCTTAATCCCTATGTAGAAACGTTAGTTAAGCAAGAATATCGTATTTTTAAAAAAATCTAATGATAGGATTTTTCAGAAAATTGAAAAAACCGTAAAATGTCAAGAGTAAAGTGCCCTTATTTTAAACAATGTATCGTTCTAAATGCTTAATCCCTATGTAAAAAAGTTATTTAAGCAGGAATATGTTATTGAAAAAAATTAGAAAAATTTATTTTAGCCGTAAATCGAAAATAATGGATCGAGCGAATCGGTCGATTGCGCCGAGACGCGCTATGATGCAACAGACGAGCGATTGGAACGCCCGAATATTTTCAAAGTCCCAACGTACCGATCAAGAGTAAAGTACCATTTTCCTACATTAGATTTCGTTCTAAATGCTTAATCCCTATGTAAAAACGTTAGTTAAGCAAGAATATCGTATTTTTAAAAAAATCTAATGATAGGATTTTCCAGAAAATTGAAAAAACCGAAAAATGTCAAGAGTAAAGTGCCATTTTCTGACATTAGATTTCGTTCTAAATGCTTAATCCCTATGTAGAAACGTTAGTTAAGCAAGAATATCGTATTTTTAAAAAAATCTAATGATAGGATTTTCCAGAAAATTGAAAAAACCGAAAAATGTCAAGAGTAAAGTGCCATTTTCTGACATTAGATTTCGTTCTAAATGCTTAATCCCTATGTAGAAACGTTAGTTAAGCAAGAATATCGTATTTTTAAAAAAATCTAATGATAGGATTTTTCAGAAAATTGAAAAAACCGTAAAATGTCAAGAGTAAAGTGCCCTTATTTTAAACAATGTATCGTTCTAAATGCTTAATCCCTATGTAAAAAAGTTATTTTAGCAGGAATATGTTATTGAAAAAAATTAGAAAAATTTATTTTAGCCGTAAATCGAAAATAATGGGGACACCGGAGCTGTTCGAAGCGCCGAGCGCGCCGCGTACGCCCGAATATTTTCAAAGTCCCAACGTACCGATCAAGAGTAAAGTACCATTTTCCTACATTAGATTTCGTTCTAAATGCTTAATCCCTATGTAAAAACGTTAGTTAAGCAAGAATATCGTATTTTTAAAAAAATCTAATGATAGGATTTTCCAGAAAATTGAAAAAACCGAAAAATGTCAAGAGTAAAGTGCCATTTTCTGACATTAGATTTCGTTCTAAATGCTTAATCCCTATGTAGAAACGTTAGTTAAGCAAGAATATCGTATTTTTAAAAAAATCTAATGATAGGATTTTTCAGAAAATTGAAAAAACCGTAAAATGTCAAGAGTAAAGTGCCCTTACTTTAAACAATGTATCGTTCTAAATGCTTAATCCCTATGTAAAAAAGTTATTTAAGCAGGAATATGTTATTGAAAAAAATTAGAAAAATTTATTTTAGCCGTAAATCGAAAATAATGGATCGAGCGAATCGGTCGATTGCGCCGAGACGCGCTATGATGCAACAGACGAGCGATTGGAACGCCCGAATATTTTCAAAGTCCCAACGTACCGATCAAGAGTAAAGTACCATTTTCCTACATTAGATTTCGTTCTAAATGCTTAATCCCTATGTAAAAACGTTAGTTAAGCAAGAATATCGTATTTTTAAAAAAATCTAATGATAGGATTTTCCAGAAAATTGAAAAAACCGAAAAATGTCAAGAGTAAAGTGCCATTTTCTGACATTAGATTTCGTTCTAAATGCTTAATCCCTATGTAGAAACGTTAGTTAAGCAAGAATATCGTATTTTTAAAAAAATCTAATGATAGGATTTTTCAGAAAATTGAAAAAACCGTAAAATGTCAAGAGTAAAGTGCCCTTATTTTAAACAATGTATCGTTCTAAATGCTTAATCCCTATGTAAAAAAGTTATTTAAGCAGGAATATGTTATTGAAAAAAATTAGAAAAATTTATTTTAGCCGTAAATCGAAAATAATGGATCGAGCGAATCGGTCGATTGCGCCGAGACGCGCTATGATGCAACAGACGAGCGATTGGAACGCCCGAATATTTTCAAAGTCCCAACGTACCGATCAAGAGTAAAGTACCATTTTCCTACATTAGATTTCGTTCTAAATGCTTAATCCCTATGTAAAAACGTTAGTTAAGCAAGAATATCGTATTTTTAAAAAAATCTAATGATAGGATTTTCCAGAAAATTGAAAAAACCGAAAAATGTCAAGAGTAAAGTGCCATTTTCTGACATTAGATTTCGTTCTAAATGCTTAATCCCTATGTAGAAACGTTAGTTAAGCAAGAATATCGTATTTTTAAAAAAATCTAATGATAGGATTTTTCAGAAAATTGAAAAAACCGTAAAATGTCAAGAGTAAAGTGCCCTTATTTTAAACAATGTATCGTTCTAAATGCTTAATCCCTATGTAAAAAAGTTATTTTAGCAGGAATATGTTATTGAAAAAAATTAGAAAAATTTATTTTAGCCGTAAATCGAAAATAATGGGGACACCGGAGCTGTTCGAAGCGCCGAGCGCGCCGCGTACGCCCGAATATTTTCAAAGTCCCAACGTACCGATCAAGAGTAAAGTACCATTTTCCTACATTAGATTTCGTTCTAAATGCTTAATCCCTATGTAAAAACGTTAGTTAAGCAAGAATATCGTATTTTTAAAAAAATCTAATGATAGGATTTTCCAGAAAATTGAAAAAACCGAAAAATGTCAAGAGTAAAGTGCCATTTTCTGACATTAGATTTCGTTCTAAATGCTTAATCCCTATGTAGAAACGTTAGTTAAGCAAGAATATCGTATTTTTAAAAAAATCTAATGATAGGATTTTTCAGAAAATAGAAAAAACCGTAAAATGTCAAGAGTAAAGTGCCCTTACTTTAAACAATGTATCGTTCTAAATGCTTAATCCCTATGTAAAAAAGTTATTTAAGCAGGAATATGTTATTGAAAAAAATTAGAAAAATTTATTTTAGCCGTAAATCGAAAATAATGGATCGAGCGAATCGGTCGATTGCGCCGAGACGCGCTATGATGCAACAGACGAGCGATTGGAACGCCCGAATATTTTCAAAGTCCCAACGTACCGATCAAGAGTAAAGTACCATTTTCCTACATTAGATTTCGTTCTAAATGCTTAATCCCTATGTAAAAACGTTAGTTAAGCAAGAATATCGTATTTTTAAAAAAATCTAATGATAGGATTTCCCAGAAAATTGAAAAAACCGAAAAATGTCAAGAGTAAAGTGCCATTTTCTGACATTAGATTTCGTTCTAAATGCTTAATCCCTATGTAGAAACGTTAGTTAAGCAAGAATATCGTATTTTTAAAAAAATCTAATGATAGGATTTTTCAGAAAATTGAAAAAACCGTAAAATGTCAAGAGTAAAGTGCCCTTATGTTAAACAATGTATCGTTCTAAATGCTTAATCCCTATGTAAAAAAGTTATTTTAGCAGGAATATGTTATTGAAAAAAATTAGAAAAATTTATTTTAGCCGTAAATCGAAAATAATGGGGACACCGGAGCTGTTCGAAGCGCCGAGCGCGCCGCGTACGCCCGAATATTTTCAAAGTCCCAACGTACCGATCAAGAGTAAAGTACCATTTTCCTACATTAGATTTCGTTCTAAATGCTTAATCCCTATGTAAAAACGTTAGTTAAGCAAGAATATCGTATTTTTAAAAAAATCTAATGATAGGATTTTCCAGAAAATTGAAAAAACCGAAAAATGTCAAGAGTAAAGTGCCATTTTCTGACATTAGATTTCGTTCTAAATGCTTAATCCCTATGTAGAAACGTTAGTTAAGCAAGAATATCGTATTTTTAAAAAAATCTAATGATAGCATTTTCCAGAAAATTGAAAAAACCGAAAAATGTCAAGAGTAAAGTGCCATTTTCTGACATTAGATTTCGTTCTAAATGCTTAATCCCTATGTAGAAACGTTAGTTAAGCAAGAATATCGTATTTTTAAAAAAATCTAATGATAGGATTTTTCAGAAAATTGAAAAAACCGTAAAATGTCAAGAGTAAAGTGCCCTTATTTTAAACAATGTATCGTTCTAAATGCTTAATCCCTATGTAAAAAAGTTATTTTAGCAGGAATATGTTATTGAAAAAAATTAGAAAAATTTATTTTAGCCGTAAATCGAAAATAATGGGGACACCGGAGCTGTTCGAAGCGCCGAGCGCGCCGCGTACGCCCGAATATTTTCAAAGTCCCAACGTACCGATCAAGAGTAAAGTACCATTTTCCTACATTAGATTTCGTTCTAAATGCTTAATCCCTATGTAAAAACGTTAGTTAAGCAAGAATATCGTATTTTTAAAAAAATCTAATGATAGGATTTTCCAGAAAATTGAAAAAACCGAAAAATGTCAAGAGTAAAGTGCCATTTTCTGACATTAGATTTCGTTCTAAATGCTTAATCCCTATGTAGAAACGTTAGTTAAGCAAGAATATCGTATTTTTAAAAAAATCTAATGATAGGATTTTTCAGAAAATTGAAAAAACCGTAAAATGTCAAGAGTAAAGTGCCCTTACTTTAAACAATGTATCGTTCTAAATGCTTAATCCCTATGTAAAAAAGTTATTTAAGCAGGAATATGTTATTGAAAAAAATTAGAAAAATTTATTTTAGCCGTAAATCGAAAATAATGGATCGAGCGAATCGGTCGATTGCGCCGAGACGCGCTATGATGCAACAGACGAGCGATTGGAACGCCCGAATATTTTCAAAGTCCCAACGTACCGATCAAGAGTAAAGTACCATTTTCCTACATTAGATTTCGTTCTAAATGCTTAATCCCTATGTAAAAACGTTAGTTAAGCAAGAATATCGTATTTTTAAAAAAATCTAATGATAGGATTTTCCAGAAAATTGAAAAAACCGAAAAATGTCAAGAGTAAAGTGCCATTTTCTGACATTAGATTTCGTTCTAAATGCTTAATCCCTATGTAGAAACGTTAGTTAAGCAAGAATATCGTATTTTTAAAAAAATCTAATGATAGGATTTTTCAGAAAATTGAAAAAACCGTAAAATGTCAAGAGTAAAGTGCCCTTATTTTAAACAATGTATCGTTCTAAATGCTTAATCCCTATGTAAAAAAGTTATTTAAGCAGGAATATGTTATTGAAAAAAATTAGAAAAATTTATTTTAGCCGTAAATCGAAAATAATGGATCGAGCGAATCGGTCGATTGCGCCGAGACGCGCTATGATGCAACAGACGAGCGATTGGAACGCCCGAATATTTTCAAAGTCCCAACGTACCGATCAAGAGTAAAGTACCATTTTCCTACATTAGATTTCGTTCTAAATGCTTAATCCCTATGTAAAAACGTTAGTTAAGCAAGAATATCGTATTTTTAAAAAAATCTAATGATAGGATTTTCCAGAAAATTGAAAAAACCGAAAAATGTCAAGAGTAAAGTGCCATTTTCTGACATTAGATTTCGTTCTAAATGCTTAATCCCTATGTAGAAACGTTAGTTAAGCAAGAATATCGTATTTTTAAAAAAATCTAATGATAGGATTTTTCAGAAAATTGAAAAAACCGTAAAATGTCAAGAGTAAAGTGCCCTTATTTTAAACAATGTATCGTTCTAAATGCTTAATCCCTATGTAAAAAAGTTATTTTAGCAGGAATATGTTATTGAAAAAAATTAGAAAAATTTATTTTAGCCGTAAATCGAAAATAATGGGGACACCGGAGCTGTTCGAAGCGCCGAGCGCGCCGCGTACGCCCGAATATTTTCAAAGTCCCAACGTACCGATCAAGAGTAAAGTACCATTTTCCTACATTAGATTTCGTTCTAAATGCTTAATCCCTATGTAAAAACGTTAGTTAAGCAAGAATATCGTATTTTTAAAAAAATCTAATGATAGGATTTTCCAGAAAATTGAAAAAACCGAAAAATGTCAAGAGTAAAGTGCCATTTTCTGACATTAGATTTCGTTCTAAATGCTTAATCCCTATGTAGAAACGTTAGTTAAGCAAGAATATCGTATTTTTAAAAAAATCTAATGATAGGATTTTTCAGAAAATAGAAAAAACCGTAAAATGTCAAGAGTAAAGTGCCCTTACTTTAAACAATGTATCGTTCTAAATGCTTAATCCCTATGTAAAAAAGTTATTTAAGCAGGAATATGTTATTGAAAAAAATTAGAAAAATTTATTTTAGCCGTAAATCGAAAATAATGGATCGAGCGAATCGGTCGATTGCGCCGAGACGCGCTATGATGCAACAGACGAGCGATTGGAACGCCCGAATATTTTCAAAGTCCCAACGTACCGATCAAGAGTAAAGTACCATTTTCCTACATTAGATTTCGTTCTAAATGCTTAATCCCTATGTAAAAACGTTAGTTAAGCAAGAATATCGTATTTTTAAAAAAATCTAATGATAGGATTTCCCAGAAAATTGAAAAAACCGAAAAATGTCAAGAGTAAAGTGCCATTTTCTGACATTAGATTTCGTTCTAAATGCTTAATCCCTATGTAGAAACGTTAGTTAAGCAAGAATATCGTATTTTTAAAAAAATCTAATGATAGGATTTTTCAGAAAATTGAAAAAACCGTAAAATGTCAAGAGTAAAGTGCCCTTATGTTAAACAATGTATCGTTCTAAATGCTTAATCCCTATGTAAAAAAGTTATTTTAGCAGGAATATGTTATTGAAAAAAATTAGAAAAATTTATTTTAGCCGTAAATCGAAAATAATGGGGACACCGGAGCTGTTCGAAGCGCCGAGCGCGCCGCGTACGCCCGAATATTTTCAAAGTCCCAACGTACCGATCAAGAGTAAAGTACCATTTTCCTACATTAGATTTCGTTCTAAATGCTTAATCCCTATGTAAAAACGTTAGTTAAGCAAGAATATCGTATTTTTAAAAAAATCTAATGATAGGATTTCCCAGAAAATTGAAAAAACCGAAAAATGTCAAGAGTAAAGTGCCATTTTCTGACATTAGATTTCGTTCTAAATGCTTAATCCCTATGTAGAAACGTTAGTTAAGCAAGAATATCGTATTTTTAAAAAAATCTAATGATAGGATTTTTCAGAAAATTGAAAAAACCGTAAAATGTCAAGAGTAAAGTGCCCTTACTTTAAACAATGTATCGTTCTAAATGCTTAATCCCTATGTAAAAAAGTTATTTAAGCAGGAATATGTTATTGAAAAAAATTAGAAAAATTTATTTTAGCCGTAAATCGAAAATAATGGATCGAGCGAATCGGTCGATTGCGCCGAGACGCGCTATGATGCAACAGACGAGCGATTGGAACGCCCGAATATTTTCAAAGTCCCAACGTACCGATCAAGAGTAAAGTACCATTTTCCTACATTAGATTTCGTTCTAAATGCTTAATCCCTATGTAAAAACGTTAGTTAAGCAAGAATATCGTTTTTTTTAAAAAATCTAATGATAGGATTTTCCAGAAAATTGAAAAAACCGAAAAATGTCAAGAGTAAAGTGCCATTTTCTGACATTAGATTTCGTTCTAAATGCTTAATCCCTATGTAGAAACGTTAGTTAAGCAAGAATATCGTATTTTTAAACAAATCTAATGATAGGATTTTTCAGAAAATTGAAAAAACCGAAAAATGTCAAGAGTAAAGTGCCATTTTCTGACATTAGATTTCGTTCTAAATGCTTAATCCCTATGTAGAAACGTTAGTTAAGCAAGAATATCGTATTTTTAAAAAAATCTAATGATAGGATTTTTCAGAAAATTGAAAAAACCGTAAAATGTCAAGAGTAAAGTGCCCTTATTTTAAACATTATATCGTTCTAAATGCTTAATCCCTATGTAAAAAAGTTATCTAAGCAAGAATATGTTATTGAAAAAAATTAGAAAAATTTATTTTAGCCGTAAATCGAAAATAATGGGGACACCGGAGCTGTTCGAAGCGCCGAGCGCGCCGCGTACGCCCGAATATTTTCAAAGTCCCAACGTACCGATCAAGAGTAAAGTACCATTTTCCTACATTAGATTTCGTTCTAAATGCTTAATCCCTATGTAAAAACGTTAGTTAAGCAAGAATATCGTATTTTTAAAAAAATCTAATGATAGGATTTTCCAGAAAATTGAAAAAACCGAAAAATGTCAAGAGTAAAGTGCCATTTTCTGACATTAGATTTCGTTCTAAATGCTTAATCCCTATGTAGAAACGTTAGTTAAGCAAGAATATCGTATTTTTAAAAAAATCTAATGATAGGATTTTTCAGAAAATTGAAAAAACCGTAAAATGTCAAGAGTAAAGTGCCCTTACTTTAAACAATGTATCGTTCTAAATGCTTAATCCCTATGTAAAAAAGTTATTTAAGCAGGAATATGTTATTGAAAAAAATTAGAAAAATTTATTCTAGCCGTAAATCGAAAATAATGGATCGAGCGAATCGGTCGATTGCGCCGAGACGCGCTATGATGCAACAGACGAGCGATTGGAACGCCCGAATATTTTCAAAGTCCCAACGTACCGATCAAGAGTAAAGTACCATTTTCCTACATTAGATTTCGTTCTAAATGCTTAATCCCTATGTAAAAACGTTAGTTAAGCAAGAATATCGTATTTTTAAAAAAATCTAATGATAGGATTTTCCAGAAAATTGAAAAAACCGAAAAATGTCAAGAGTAAAGTGCCATTTTCTGACATTAGATTTCGTTCTAAATGCTTAATCCCTATGTAGAAACGTTAGTTAAGCAAGAATATCGTATTTTTAAAAAAATCTAATGATAGGATTTTTCAGAAAATTGAAAAAACCGTAAAATGTCAAGAGTAAAGTGCCCTTATTTTAAACAATGTATCGTTCTAAATGCTTAATCCCTATGTAAAAAAGTTATTTTAGCAGGAATATGTTATTGAAAAAAATTAGAAAAATTTATTTTAGCCGTAAATCGAAAATAATGGGGACACCGGAGCTGTTCGAAGCGCCGAGCGCGCCGCGTACGCCCGAATATTTTCAAAGTCCCAACGTACCGATCAAGAGTAAAGTACCATTTTCCTACATTAGATTTCGTTCTAAATGCTTAATCCCTATGTAAAAACGTTAGTTAAGCAAGAATATCGTATTTTTAAAAAAATCTAATGATAGGATTTTCCAGAAAATTGAAAAAACCGAAAAATGTCAAGAGTAAAGTGCCATTTTCTGACATTAGATTTCGTTCTAAATGCTTAATCCCTATGTAGAAACGTTAGTTAAGCAAGAATATCGTATTTTTAAAAAAATCTAATGATAGGATTTTTCAGAAAATAGAAAAAACCGTAAAATGTCAAGAGTAAAGTGCCCTTACTTTAAACAATGTATCGTTCTAAATGCTTAATCCCTATGTAAAAAAGTTATTTTAGCAGGAATATGTTATTGAAAAAAATTAGAAAAATTTATTTTAGCCGTAAATCGAAAATAATGGGGACACCGGAGCTGTTCGAAGCGCCGAGCGCGCCGCGTACGCCCGAATATTTTCAAAGTCCCAACGTACCGATCAAGAGTAAAGTACCATTTTCCTACATTAGATTTCGTTCTAAATGCTTAATCCCTATGTAAAAACGTTAGTTAAGCAAGAATATCGTATTTTTAAAAAAATCTAATGATAGGATTTTCCAGAAAATTGAAAAAACCGAAAAATGTCAAGAGTAAAGTGCCATTTTCTGACATTAGATTTCGTTCTAAATGCTTAATCCCTATGTAGAAACGTTAGTTAAGCAAGAATATCGTATTTTTAAAAAAATCTAATGATAGGATTTTTCAGAAAATAGAAAAAACCGTAAAATGTCAAGAGTAAAGTGCCCTTACTTTAAACAATGTATCGTTCTAAATGCTTAATCCCTATGTAAAAAAGTTATTTAAGCAGGAATATGTTATTGAAAAAAATTAGAAAAATTTATTTTAGCCGTAAATCGAAAATAATGGATCGAGCGAATCGGTCGATTGCGCCGAGACGCGCTATGATGCAACAGACGAGCGATTGGAACGCCCGAATATTTTCAAAGTCCCAACGTACCGATCAAGAGTAAAGTACCATTTTCCTACATTAGATTTCGTTCTAAATGCTTAATCCCTATGTAAAAACGTTAGTTAAGCAAGAATATCGTATTTTTAAAAAAATCTAATGATAGGATTTCCCAGAAAATTGAAAAAACCGAAAAATGTCAAGAGTAAAGTGCCATTTTCTGACATTAGATTTCGTTCTAAATGCTTAATCCCTATGTAGAAACGTTAGTTAAGCAAGAATATCGTATTTTTAAAAAAATCTAATGATAGGATTTTTCAGAAAATTGAAAAAACCGTAAAATGTCAAGAGTAAAGTGCCCTTATGTTAAACAATGTATCGTTCTAAATGCTTAATCCCTATGTAAAAAAGTTATTTTAGCAGGAATATGTTATTGAAAAAAATTAGAAAAATTTATTTTAGCCGTAAATCGAAAATAATGGGGACACCGGAGCTGTTCGAAGCGCCGAGCGCGCCGCGTACGCCCGAATATTTTCAAAGTCCCAACGTACCGATCAAGAGTAAAGTACCATTTTCCTACATTAGATTTCGTTCTAAATGCTTAATCCCTATGTAAAAACGTTAGTTAAGCAAGAATATCGTATTTTTAAAAAAATCTAATGATAGGATTTTCCAGAAAATTGAAAAAACCGAAAAATGTCAAGAGTAAAGTGCCATTTTCTGACATTAGATTTCGTTCTAAATGCTTAATCCCTATGTAGAAACGTTAGTTAAGCAAGAATATCGTATTTTTAAAAAAATCTAATGATAGCATTTTCCAGAAAATTGAAAAAACCGAAAAATGTCAAGAGTAAAGTGCCATTTTCTGACATTAGATTTCGTTCTAAATGCTTAATCCCTATGTAGAAACGTTAGTTAAGCAAGAATATCGTATTTTTAAAAAAATCTAATGATAGGATTTTTCAGAAAATTGAAAAAACCGTAAAATGTCAAGAGTAAAGTGCCCTTATTTTAAACAATGTATCGTTCTAAATGCTTAATCCCTATGTAAAAAAGTTATTTTAGCAGGAATATGTTATTGAAAAAAATTAGAAAAATTTATTTTAGCCGTAAATCGAAAATAATGGGGACACCGGAGCTGTTCGAAGCGCCGAGCGCGCCGCGTACGCCCGAATATTTTCAAAGTCCCAACGTACCGATCAAGAGTAAAGTACCATTTTCCTACATTAGATTTCGTTCTAAATGCTTAATCCCTATGTAAAAACGTTAGTTAAGCAAGAATATCGTATTTTTAAAAAAATCTAATGATAGGATTTTCCAGAAAATTGAAAAAACCGAAAAATGTCAAGAGTAAAGTGCCATTTTCTGACATTAGATTTCGTTCTAAATGCTTAATCCCTATGTAGAAACGTTAGTTAAGCAAGAATATCGTATTTTTAAAAAAATCTAATGATAGGATTTTTCAGAAAATAGAAAAAACCGTAAAATGTCAAGAGTAAAGTGCCCTTACTTTAAACAATGTATCGTTCTAAATGCTTAATCCCTATGTAAAAAAGTTATTTAAGCAGGAATATGTTATTGAAAAAAATTAGAAAAATTTATTTTAGCCGTAAATCGAAAATAATGGATCGAGCGAATCGGTCGATTGCGCCGAGACGCGCTATGATGCAACAGACGAGCGATTGGAACGCCCGAATATTTTCAAAGTCCCAACGTACCGATCAAGAGTAAAGTACCATTTTCCTACATTAGATTTCGTTCTAAATGCTTAATCCCTATGTAAAAACGTTAGTTAAGCAAGAATATCGTATTTTTAAAAAAATCTAATGATAGGATTTTCCAGAAAATTGAAAAAACCGAAAAATGTCAAGAGTAAAGTGCCATTTTCTGACATTAGATTTCGTTCTAAATGCTTAATCCCTATGTAGAAACGTTAGTTAAGCAAGAATATCGTATTTTTAAAAAAATCTAATGATAGGATTTTTCAGAAAATTGAAAAAACCGTAAAATGTCAAGAGTAAAGTGCCCTTATGTTAAACAATGTATCGTTCTAAATGCTTAATCCCTATGTAAAAAAGTTATTTTAGCAGGAATATGTTATTGAAAAAAATTAGAAAAATTTATTTTAGCCGTAAATCGAAAATAATGGGGACACCGGAGCTGTTCGAAGCGCCGAGCGCGCCGCGTACGCCCGAATATTTTCAAAGTCCCAACGTACCGATCAAGAGTAAAGTACCATTTTCCTACATTAGATTTCGTTCTAAATGCTTAATCCCTATGTAAAAACGTTAGTTAAGCAAGAATATCGTATTTTTAAAAAAATCTAATGATAGGATTTTCCAGAAAATTGAAAAAACCGAAAAATGTCAAGAGTAAAGTGCCATTTTCTGACATTAGATTTCGTTCTAAATGCTTAATCCCTATGTAGAAACGTTAGTTAAGCAAGAATATCGTATTTTTAAAAAAATCTAATGATAGCATTTTCCAGAAAATTGAAAAAACCGAAAAATGTCAAGAGTAAAGTGCCATTTTCTGACATTAGATTTCGTTCTAAATGCTTAATCCCTATGTAGAAACGTTAGTTAAGCAAGAATATCGTATTTTTAAAAAAATCTAATGATAGGATTTTTCAGAAAATTGAAAAAACCGTAAAATGTCAAGAGTAAAGTGCCCTTATTTTAAACAATGTATCGTTCTAAATGCTTAATCCCTATGTAAAAAAGTTATTTTAGCAGGAATATGTTATTGAAAAAAATTAGAAAAATTTATTTTAGCCGTAAATCGAAAATAATGGGGACACCGGAGCTGTTCGAAGCGCCGAGCGCGCCGCGTACGCCCGAATATTTTCAAAGTCCCAACGTACCGATCAAGAGTAAAGTACCATTTTCCTACATTAGATTTCGTTCTAAATGCTTAATCCCTATGTAAAAACGTTAGTTAAGCAAGAATATCGTATTTTTAAAAAAATCTAATGATAGGATTTTCCAGAAAATTGAAAAAACCGAAAAATGTCAAGAGTAAAGTGCCATTTTCTGACATTAGATTTCGTTCTAAATGCTTAATCCCTATGTAGAAACGTTAGTTAAGCAAGAATATCGTATTTTTAAAAAAATCTAATGATAGGATTTTCCAGAAAATTGAAAAAACCGAAAAATGTCAAGAGTAAAGTGCCATTTTCTGACATTAGATTTCGTTCTAAATGCTTAATCCCTATGTAGAAACGTTAGTTAAGCAAGAATATCGTATTTTTAAAAAAATCTAATGATAGGATTTTTCAGAAAATTGAAAAAACCGTAAAATGTCAAGAGTAAAGTGCCCTTATTTTAAACAATGTATCGTTCTAAATGCTTAATCCCTATGTAAAAAAGTTATTTTAGCAGGAATATGTTATTGAAAAAAATTAGAAAAATTTATTTTAGCCGTAAATCGAAAATAATGGGGACACCGGAGCTGTTCGAAGCGCCGAGCGCGCCGCGTACGCCCGAATATTTTCAAAGTCCCAACGTACCGATCAAGAGTAAAGTACCATTTTCCTACATTAGATTTCGTTCTAAATGCTTAATCCCTATGTAAAAACGTTAGTTAAGCAAGAATATCGTATTTTTAAAAAAATCTAATGATAGGATTTTCCAGAAAATTGAAAAAACCGAAAAATGTCAAGAGTAAAGTGCCATTTTCTGACATTAGATTTCGTTCTAAATGCTTAATCCCTATGTAGAAACGTTAGTTAAGCAAGAATATCGTATTTTTAAAAAAATCTAATGATAGGATTTTTCAGAAAATTGAAAAAACCGTAAAATGTCAAGAGTAAAGTGCCCTTATTTTAAACAATGTATCGTTCTAAATGCTTAATCCCTATGTAAAAAAGTTATTTTAGCAGGAATATGTTATTGAAAAAAATTAGAAAAATTTATTTTAGCCGTAAATCGAAAATAATGGGGACACCGGAGCTGTTCGAAGCGCCGAGCGCGCCGCGTACGCCCGAATATTTTCAAAGTCCCAACGTACCGATCAAGAGTAAAGTACCATTTTCCTACATTAGATTTCGTTCTAAATGCTTAATCCCTATGTAAAAACGTTAGTTAAGCAAGAATATCGTATTTTTAAAAAAATCTAATGATAGGATTTTCCAGAAAATTGAAAAAACCGAAAAATGTCAAGAGTAAAGTGCCATTTTCTGACATTAGATTTCGTTCTAAATGCTTAATCCCTATGTAGAAACGTTAGTTAAGCAAGAATATCGTATTTTTAAAAAAATCTAATGATAGGATTTTTCAGAAAATTGAAAAAACCGTAAAATGTCAAGAGTAAAGTGCCCTTATTTTAAACAATGTATCGTTCTAAATGCTTAATCCCTATGTAAAAAAGTTATTTAAGCAGGAATATGTTATTGAAAAAAATTAGAAAAATTTATTTTAGCCGTAAATCGAAAATAATGGATCGAGCGAATCGGTCGATTGCGCCGAGACGCGCTATGATGCAACAGACGAGCGATTGGAACGCCCGAATATTTTCAAAGTCCCAACGTACCGATCAAGAGTAAAGTACCATTTTCCTACATTAGATTTCGTTCTAAATGCTTAATCCCTATGTAAAAACGTTAGTTAAGCAAGAATATCGTATTTTTAAAAAAATCTAATGATAGGATTTTCCAGAAAATTGAAAAAACCGAAAAATGTCAAGAGTAAAGTGCCATTTTCTGACATTAGATTTCGTTCTAAATGCTTAATCCCTATGTAGAAACGTTAGTTAAGCAAGAATATCGTATTTTTAAAAAAATCTAATGATAGGATTTTCCAGAAAATTGAAAAAACCGAAAAATGTCAAGAGTAAAGTGCCATTTTCTGACATTAGATTTCGTTCTAAATGCTTAATCCCTATGTAGAAACGTTAGTTAAGCAAGAATATCGTATTTTTAAAAAAATCTAATGATAGGATTTTTCAGAAAATTGAAAAAACCGTAAAATGTCAAGAGTAAAGTGCCCTTATTTTAAACAATGTATCGTTCTAAATGCTTAATCCCTATGTAAAAAAGTTATTTTAGCAGGAATATGTTATTGAAAAAAATTAGAAAAATTTATTTTAGCCGTAAATCGAAAATAATGGGGACACCGGAGCTGTTCGAAGCGCCGAGCGCGCCGCGTACGCCCGAATATTTTCAAAGTCCCAACGTACCGATCAAGAGTAAAGTACCATTTTCCTACATTAGATTTCGTTCTAAATGCTTAATCCCTATGTAAAAACGTTAGTTAAGCAAGAATATCGTATTTTTAAAAAAATCTAATGATAGGATTTTCCAGAAAATTGAAAAAACCGAAAAATGTCAAGAGTAAAGTGCCATTTTCTGACATTAGATTTCGTTCTAAATGCTTAATCCCTATGTAGAAACGTTAGTTAAGCAAGAATATCGTATTTTTAAAAAAATCTAATGATAGGATTTTTCAGAAAATTGAAAAAACCGTAAAATGTCAAGAGTAAAGTGCCCTTACTTTAAACAATGTATCGTTCTAAATGCTTAATCCCTATGTAAAAAAGTTATTTAAGCAGGAATATGTTATTGAAAAAAATTAGAAAAATTTATTTTAGCCGTAAATCGAAAATAATGGATCGAGCGAATCGGTCGATTGCGCCGAGACGCGCTATGATGCAACAGACGAGCGATTGGAACGCCCGAATATTTTCAAAGTCCCAACGTACCGATCAAGAGTAAAGTACCATTTTCCTACATTAGATTTCGTTCTAAATGCTTAATCCCTATGTAAAAACGTTAGTTAAGCAAGAATATCGTATTTTTAAAAAAATCTAATGATAGGATTTCCCAGAAAATTGAAAAAACCGAAAAATGTCAAGAGTAAAGTGCCATTTTCTGACATTAGATTTCGTTCTAAATGCTTAATCCCTATGTAGAAACGTTAGTTAAGCAAGAATATCGTATTTTTAAAAAAATCTAATGATAGGATTTTTCAGAAAATTGAAAAAACCGTAAAATGTCAAGAGTAAAGTGCCCTTATGTTAAACAATGTATCGTTCTAAATGCTTAATCCCTATGTAAAAAAGTTATTTTAGCAGGAATATGTTATTGAAAAAAATTAGAAAAATTTATTTTAGCCGTAAATCGAAAATAATGGGGACACCGGAGCTGTTCGAAGCGCCGAGCGCGCCGCGTACGCCCGAATATTTTCAAAGTCCCAACGTACCGATCAAGAGTAAAGTACCATTTTCCTACATTAGATTTCGTTCTAAATGCTTAATCCCTATGTAAAAACGTTAGTTAAGCAAGAATATCGTATTTTTAAAAAAATCTAATGATAGGATTTTCCAGAAAATTGAAAAAACCGAAAAATGTCAAGAGTAAAGTGCCATTTTCTGACATTAGATTTCGTTCTAAATGCTTAATCCCTATGTAGAAACGTTAGTTAAGCAAGAATATCGTATTTTTAAAAAAATCTAATGATAGCATTTTCCAGAAAATTGAAAAAACCGAAAAATGTCAAGAGTAAAGTGCCATTTTCTGACATTAGATTTCGTTCTAAATGCTTAATCCCTATGTAGAAACGTTAGTTAAGCAAGAATATCGTATTTTTAAAAAAATCTAATGATAGGATTTTTCAGAAAATTGAAAAAACCGTAAAATGTCAAGAGTAAAGTGCCCTTATTTTAAACAATGTATCGTTCTAAATGCTTAATCCCTATGTAAAAAAGTTATTTTAGCAGGAATATGTTATTGAAAAAAATTAGAAAAATTTATTTTAGCCGTAAATCGAAAATAATGGGGACACCGGAGCTGTTCGAAGCGCCGAGCGCGCCGCGTACGCCCGAATATTTTCAAAGTCCCAACGTACCGATCAAGAGTAAAGTACCATTTTCCTACATTAGATTTCGTTCTAAATGCTTAATCCCTATGTAAAAACGTTAGTTAAGCAAGAATATCGTATTTTTAAAAAAATCTAATGATAGGATTTTCCAGAAAATTGAAAAAACCGAAAAATGTCAAGAGTAAAGTGCCATTTTCTGACATTAGATTTCGTTCTAAATGCTTAATCCCTATGTAGAAACGTTAGTTAAGCAAGAATATCGTATTTTTAAAAAAATCTAATGATAGGATTTTTCAGAAAATAGAAAAAACCGTAAAATGTCAAGAGTAAAGTGCCCTTACTTTAAACAATGTATCGTTCTAAATGCTTAATCCCTATGTAAAAAAGTTATTTAAGCAGGAATATGTTATTGAAAAAAATTAGAAAAATTTATTTTAGCCGTAAATCGAAAATAATGGATCGAGCGAATCGGTCGATTGCGCCGAGACGCGCTATGATGCAACAGACGAGCGATTGGAACGCCCGAATATTTTCAAAGTCCCAACGTACCGATCAAGAGTAAAGTACCATTTTCCTACATTAGATTTCGTTCTAAATGCTTAATCCCTATGTAAAAACGTTAGTTAAGCAAGAATATCGTATTTTTAAAAAAATCTAATGATAGGATTTTCCAGAAAATTGAAAAAACCGAAAAATGTCAAGAGTAAAGTGCCATTTTCTGACATTAGATTTCGTTCTAAATGCTTAATCCCTATGTAGAAACGTTAGTTAAGCAAGAATATCGTATTTTTAAAAAAATCTAATGATAGGATTTTTCAGAAAATTGAAAAAACCGTAAAATGTCAAGAGTAAAGTGCCCTTATTTTAAACAATGTATCGTTCTAAATGCTTAATCCCTATGTAAAAAAGTTATTTAAGCAGGAATATGTTATTGAAAAAAATTAGAAAAATTTATTTTAGCCGTAAATCGAAAATAATGGATCGAGCGAATCGGTCGATTGCGCCGAGACGCGCTATGATGCAACAGACGAGCGATTGGAACGCCCGAATATTTTCAAAGTCCCAACGTACCGATCAAGAGTAAAGTACCATTTTCCTACATTAGATTTCGTTCTAAATGCTTAATCCCTATGTAAAAACGTTAGTTAAGCAAGAATATCGTATTTTTAAAAAAATCTAATGATAGGATTTTCCAGAAAATTGAAAAAACCGAAAAATGTCAAGAGTAAAGTGCCATTTTCTGACATTAGATTTCGTTCTAAATGCTTAATCCCTATGTAGAAACGTTAGTTAAGCAAGAATATCGTATTTTTAAAAAAATCTAATGATAGGATTTTTCAGAAAATTGAAAAAACCGTAAAATGTCAAGAGTAAAGTGCCCTTATTTTAAACAATGTATCGTTCTAAATGCTTAATCCCTATGTAAAAAAGTTATTTTAGCAGGAATATGTTATTGAAAAAAATTAGAAAAATTTATTTTAGCCGTAAATCGAAAATAATGGGGACACCGGAGCTGTTCGAAGCGCCGAGCGCGCCGCGTACGCCCGAATATTTTCAAAGTCCCAACGTACCGATCAAGAGTAAAGTACCATTTTCCTACATTAGATTTCGTTCTAAATGCTTAATCCCTATGTAAAAACGTTAGTTAAGCAAGAATATCGTATTTTTAAAAAAATCTAATGATAGGATTTTCCAGAAAATTGAAAAAACCGAAAAATGTCAAGAGTAAAGTGCCATTTTCTGACATTAGATTTCGTTCTAAATGCTTAATCCCTATGTAGAAACGTTAGTTAAGCAAGAATATCGTATTTTTAAAAAAATCTAATGATAGGATTTTTCAGAAAATAGAAAAAACCGTAAAATGTCAAGAGTAAAGTGCCCTTACTTTAAACAATGTATCGTTCTAAATGCTTAATCCCTATGTAAAAAAGTTATTTAAGCAGGAATATGTTATTGAAAAAAATTAGAAAAATTTATTTTAGCCGTAAATCGAAAATAATGGATCGAGCGAATCGGTCGATTGCGCCGAGACGCGCTATGATGCAACAGACGAGCGATTGGAACGCCCGAATATTTTCAAAGTCCCAACGTACCGATCAAGAGTAAAGTACCATTTTCCTACATTAGATTTCGTTCTAAATGCTTAATCCCTATGTAAAAACGTTAGTTAAGCAAGAATATCGTATTTTTAAAAAAATCTAATGATAGGATTTCCCAGAAAATTGAAAAAACCGAAAAATGTCAAGAGTAAAGTGCCATTTTCTGACATTAGATTTCGTTCTAAATGCTTAATCCCTATGTAGAAACGTTAGTTAAGCAAGAATATCGTATTTTTAAAAAAATCTAATGATAGGATTTTTCAGAAAATTGAAAAAACCGTAAAATGTCAAGAGTAAAGTGCCCTTATGTTAAACAATGTATCGTTCTAAATGCTTAATCCCTATGTAAAAAAGTTATTTTAGCAGGAATATGTTATTGAAAAAAATTAGAAAAATTTATTTTAGCCGTAAATCGAAAATAATGGGGACACCGGAGCTGTTCGAAGCGCCGAGCGCGCCGCGTACGCCCGAATATTTTCAAAGTCCCAACGTACCGATCAAGAGTAAAGTACCATTTTCCTACATTAGATTTCGTTCTAAATGCTTAATCCCTATGTAAAAACGTTAGTTAAGCAAGAATATCGTATTTTTAAAAAAATCTAATGATAGGATTTCCCAGAAAATTGAAAAAACCGAAAAATGTCAAGAGTAAAGTGCCATTTTCTGACATTAGATTTCGTTCTAAATGCTTAATCCCTATGTAGAAACGTTAGTTAAGCAAGAATATCGTATTTTTAAAAAAATCTAATGATAGGATTTTTCAGAAAATTGAAAAAACCGTAAAATGTCAAGAGTAAAGTGCCCTTACTTTAAACAATGTATCGTTCTAAATGCTTAATCCCTATGTAAAAAAGTTATTTAAGCAGGAATATGTTATTGAAAAAAATTAGAAAAATTTATTTTAGCCGTAAATCGAAAATAATGGATCGAGCGAATCGGTCGATTGCGCCGAGACGCGCTATGATGCAACAGACGAGCGATTGGAACGCCCGAATATTTTCAAAGTCCCAACGTACCGATCAAGAGTAAAGTACCATTTTCCTACATTAGATTTCGTTCTAAATGCTTAATCCCTATGTAAAAACGTTAGTTAAGCAAGAATATCGTTTTTTTTAAAAAATCTAATGATAGGATTTTCCAGAAAATTGAAAAAACCGAAAAATGTCAAGAGTAAAGTGCCATTTTCTGACATTAGATTTCGTTCTAAATGCTTAATCCCTATGTAGAAACGTTAGTTAAGCAAGAATATCGTATTTTTAAACAAATCTAATGATAGGATTTTTCAGAAAATTGAAAAAACCGAAAAATGTCAAGAGTAAAGTGCCATTTTCTGACATTAGATTTCGTTCTAAATGCTTAATCCCTATGTAGAAACGTTAGTTAAGCAAGAATATCGTATTTTTAAAAAAATCTAATGATAGGATTTTTCAGAAAATTGAAAAAACCGTAAAATGTCAAGAGTAAAGTGCCCTTATTTTAAACATTATATCGTTCTAAATGCTTAATCCCTATGTAAAAAAGTTATCTAAGCAAGAATATGTTATTGAAAAAAATTAGAAAAATTTATTTTAGCCGTAAATCGAAAATAATGGGGACACCGGAGCTGTTCGAAGCGCCGAGCGCGCCGCGTACGCCCGAATATTTTCAAAGTCCCAACGTACCGATCAAGAGTAAAGTACCATTTTCCTACATTAGATTTCGTTCTAAATGCTTAATCCCTATGTAAAAACGTTAGTTAAGCAAGAATATCGTATTTTTAAAAAAATCTAATGATAGGATTTTCCAGAAAATTGAAAAAACCGAAAAATGTCAAGAGTAAAGTGCCATTTTCTGACATTAGATTTCGTTCTAAATGCTTAATCCCTATGTAGAAACGTTAGTTAAGCAAGAATATCGTATTTTTAAAAAAATCTAATGATAGGATTTTTCAGAAAATTGAAAAAACCGTAAAATGTCAAGAGTAAAGTGCCCTTACTTTAAACAATGTATCGTTCTAAATGCTTAATCCCTATGTAAAAAAGTTATTTAAGCAGGAATATGTTATTGAAAAAAATTAGAAAAATTTATTCTAGCCGTAAATCGAAAATAATGGATCGAGCGAATCGGTCGATTGCGCCGAGACGCGCTATGATGCAACAGACGAGCGATTGGAACGCCCGAATATTTTCAAAGTCCCAACGTACCGATCAAGAGTAAAGTACCATTTTCCTACATTAGATTTCGTTCTAAATGCTTAATCCCTATGTAAAAACGTTAGTTAAGCAAGAATATCGTATTTTTAAAAAAATCTAATGATAGGATTTTCCAGAAAATTGAAAAAACCGAAAAATGTCAAGAGTAAAGTGCCATTTTCTGACATTAGATTTCGTTCTAAATGCTTAATCCCTATGTAGAAACGTTAGTTAAGCAAGAATATCGTATTTTTAAAAAAATCTAATGATAGGATTTTTCAGAAAATTGAAAAAACCGTAAAATGTCAAGAGTAAAGTGCCCTTATTTTAAACAATGTATCGTTCTAAATGCTTAATCCCTATGTAAAAAAGTTATTTTAGCAGGAATATGTTATTGAAAAAAATTAGAAAAATTTATTTTAGCCGTAAATCGAAAATAATGGGGACACCGGAGCTGTTCGAAGCGCCGAGCGCGCCGCGTACGCCCGAATATTTTCAAAGTCCCAACGTACCGATCAAGAGTAAAGTACCATTTTCCTACATTAGATTTCGTTCTAAATGCTTAATCCCTATGTAAAAACGTTAGTTAAGCAAGAATATCGTATTTTTAAAAAAATCTAATGATAGGATTTTCCAGAAAATTGAAAAAACCGAAAAATGTCAAGAGTAAAGTGCCATTTTCTGACATTAGATTTCGTTCTAAATGCTTAATCCCTATGTAGAAACGTTAGTTAAGCAAGAATATCGTATTTTTAAAAAAATCTAATGATAGGATTTTTCAGAAAATAGAAAAAACCGTAAAATGTCAAGAGTAAAGTGCCCTTACTTTAAACAATGTATCGTTCTAAATGCTTAATCCCTATGTAAAAAAGTTATTTAAGCAGGAATATGTTATTGAAAAAAATTAGAAAAATTTATTTTAGCCGTAAATCGAAAATAATGGATCGAGCGAATCGGTCGATTGCGCCGAGACGCGCTATGATGCAACAGACGAGCGATTGGAACGCCCGAATATTTTCAAAGTCCCAACGTACCGATCAAGAGTAAAGTACCATTTTCCTACATTAGATTTCGTTCTAAATGCTTAATCCCTATGTAAAAACGTTAGTTAAGCAAGAATATCGTATTTTTAAAAAAATCTAATGATAGGATTTTCCAGAAAATTGAAAAAACCGAAAAATGTCAAGAGTAAAGTGCCATTTTCTGACATTAGATTTCGTTCTAAATGCTTAATCCCTATGTAGAAACGTTAGTTAAGCAAGAATATCGTATTTTTAAAAAAATCTAATGATAGGATTTTTCAGAAAATTGAAAAAACCGTAAAATGTCAAGAGTAAAGTGCCCTTATTTTAAACAATGTATCGTTCTAAATGCTTAATCCCTATGTAAAAAAGTTATTTTAGCAGGAATATGTTATTGAAAAAAATTAGAAAAATTTATTTTAGCCGTAAATCGAAAATAATGGGGACACCGGAGCTGTTCGAAGCGCCGAGCGCGCCGCGTACGCCCGAATATTTTCAAAGTCCCAACGTACCGATCAAGAGTAAAGTACCATTTTCCTACATTAGATTTCGTTCTAAATGCTTAATCCCTATGTAAAAACGTTAGTTAAGCAAGAATATCGTATTTTTAAAAAAATCTAATGATAGGATTTTCCAGAAAATTGAAAAAACCGAAAAATGTCAAGAGTAAAGTGCCATTTTCTGACATTAGATTTCGTTCTAAATGCTTAATCCCTATGTAGAAACGTTAGTTAAGCAAGAATATCGTATTTTTAAAAAAATCTAATGATAGGATTTTTCAGAAAATAGAAAAAACCGTAAAATGTCAAGAGTAAAGTGCCCTTACTTTAAACAATGTATCGTTCTAAATGCTTAATCCCTATGTAAAAAAGTTATTTAAGCAGGAATATGTTATTGAAAAAAATTAGAAAAATTTATTTTAGCCGTAAATCGAAAATAATGGATCGAGCGAATCGGTCGATTGCGCCGAGACGCGCTATGATGCAACAGACGAGCGATTGGAACGCCCGAATATTTTCAAAGTCCCAACGTACCGATCAAGAGTAAAGTACCATTTTCCTACATTAGATTTCGTTCTAAATGCTTAATCCCTATGTAAAAACGTTAGTTAAGCAAGAATATCGTATTTTTAAAAAAATCTAATGATAGGATTTTCCAGAAAATTGAAAAAACCGAAAAATGTCAAGAGTAAAGTGCCATTTTCTGACATTAGATTTCGTTCTAAATGCTTAATCCCTATGTAGAAACGTTAGTTAAGCAAGAATATCGTATTTTTAAAAAAATCTAATGATAGGATTTTTCAGAAAATTGAAAAAACCGTAAAATGTCAAGAGTAAAGTGCCCTTATTTTAAACAATGTATCGTTCTAAATGCTTAATCCCTATGTAAAAAAGTTATTTTAGCAGGAATATGTTATTGAAAAAAATTAGAAAAATTTATTTTAGCCGTAAATCGAAAATAATGGGGACACCGGAGCTGTTCGAAGCGCCGAGCGCGCCGCGTACGCCCGAATATTTTCAAAGTCCCAACGTACCGATCAAGAGTAAAGTACCATTTTCCTACATTAGATTTCGTTCTAAATGCTTAATCCCTATGTAAAAACGTTAGTTAAGCAAGAATATCGTATTTTTAAAAAAATCTAATGATAGGATTTTCCAGAAAATTGAAAAAACCGAAAAATGTCAAGAGTAAAGTGCCATTTTCTGACATTAGATTTCGTTCTAAATGCTTAATCCCTATGTAGAAACGTTAGTTAAGCAAGAATATCGTATTTTTAAAAAAATCTAATGATAGGATTTTTCAGAAAATAGAAAAAACCGTAAAATGTCAAGAGTAAAGTGCCCTTACTTTAAACAATGTATCGTTCTAAATGCTTAATCCCTATGTAAAAAAGTTATTTAAGCAGGAATATGTTATTGAAAAAAATTAGAAAAATTTATTTTAGCCGTAAATCGAAAATAATGGATCGAGCGAATCGGTCGATTGCGCCGAGACGCGCTATGATGCAACAGACGAGCGATTGGAACGCCCGAATATTTTCAAAGTCCCAACGTACCGATCAAGAGTAAAGTACCATTTTCCTACATTAGATTTCGTTCTAAATGCTTAATCCCTATGTAAAAACGTTAGTTAAGCAAGAATATCGTTTTTTTAAAAAAATCTAATGATAGGATTTTCCAGAAAATTGAAAAAACCGAAAAATGTCAAGAGTAAAGTGCCATTTTCTGACATTAGATTTCGTTCTAAATGCTTAATCCCTATGTAGAAACGTTAGTTAAGCAAGAATATCGTATTTTTAAACAAATCTAATGATAGGATTTTTCAGAAAATTGAAAAAACCGAAAAATGTCAAGAGTAAAGTGCCATTTTCTGACATTAGATTTCGTTCTAAATGCTTAATCCCTATGTAGAAACGTTAGTTAAGCAAGAATATCGTATTTTTAAAAAAATCTAATGATAGGATTTTTCAGAAAATTGAAAAAACCGTAAAATGTCAAGAGTAAAGTGCCCTTATTTTAAACATTATATCGTTCTAAATGCTTAATCCCTATGTAAAAAAGTTATCTAAGCAAGAATATGTTATTGAAAAAAATTAGAAAAATTTATTTTAGCCGTAAATCGAAAATAATGGGGACACCGGAGCTGTTCGAAGCGCCGAGCGCGCCGCGTACGCCCGAATATTTTCAAAGTCCCAACGTACCGATCAAGAGTAAAGTACCATTTTCCTACATTAGATTTCGTTCTAAATGCTTAATCCCTATGTAAAAACGTTAGTTAAGCAAGAATATCGTATTTTTAAAAAAATCTAATGATAGGATTTTCCAGAAAATTGAAAAAACCGAAAAATGTCAAGAGTAAAGTGCCATTTTCTGACATTAGATTTCGTTCTAAATGCTTAATCCCTATGTAGAAACGTTAGTTAAGCAAGAATATCGTATTTTTAAAAAAATCTAATGATAGGATTTTTCAGAAAATTGAAAAAACCGTAAAATGTCAAGAGTAAAGTGCCCTTACTTTAAACAATGTATCGTTCTAAATGCTTAATCCCTATGTAAAAAAGTTATTTAAGCAGGAATATGTTATTGAAAAAAATTAGAAAAATTTATTTTAGCCGTAAATCGAAAATAATGGATCGAGCGAATCGGTCGATTGCGCCGAGACGCGCTATGATGCAACAGACGAGCGATTGGAACGCCCGAATATTTTCAAAGTCCCAACGTACCGATCAAGAGTAAAGTACCATTTTCCTACATTAGATTTCGTTCTAAATGCTTAATCCCTATGTAAAAACGTTAGTTAAGCAAGAATATCGTATTTTTAAAAAAATCTAATGCTAGGATTTTCCAGAAAATTGAAAAAACCGAAAAATGTCAAGAGTAAAGTGCCATTTTCTGACATTAGATTTCGTTCTAAATGCTTAATCCCTATGTAGAAACGCTAGTTAAGCAAGAATATCGTATTTTTAAAAAAATCTAATGATAGGATTTTTCAGAAAATTGAAAAAACCGTAAAATGTCAAGAGTAAAGTGCCCTTATTTTAAACAATGTATCGTTCTAAATGCTTAATCCCTATGTAAAAAAGTTATTTAAGCAGGAATATGTTATTGAAAAAAATTAGAAAAATTTATTTTAGCCGTAAATCGAAAATAATGGATCGAGCGAATCGGTCGATTGCGCCGAGACGCGCTATGATGCAACAGACGAGCGATTGGAACGCCCGAATATTTTCAAAGTCCCAACGTACCGATCAAGAGTAAAGTACCATTTTCCTACATTAGATTTCGTTCTAAATGCTTAATCCCTATGTAAAAACGTTAGTTAAGCAAGAATATCGTATTTTTAAAAAAATCTAATGATAGGATTTTCCAGAAAATTGAAAAAACCGAAAAATGTCAAGAGTAAAGTGCCATTTTCTGACATTAGATTTCGTTCTAAATGCTTAATCCCTATGTAGAAACGTTAGTTAAGCAAGAATATCGTATTTTTAAAAAAATCTAATGATAGGATTTTTCAGAAAATTGAAAAAACCGTAAAATGTCAAGAGTAAAGTGCCCTTATTTTAAACAATGTATCGTTCTAAATGCTTAATCCCTATGTAAAAAAGTTATTTTAGCAGGAATATGTTATTGAAAAAAATTAGAAAAATTTATTTTAGCCGTAAATCGAAAATAATGGGGACACCGGAGCTGTTCGAAGCGCCGAGCGCGCCGCGTACGCCCGAATATTTTCAAAGTCCCAACGTACCGATCAAGAGTAAAGTACCATTTTCCTACATTAGATTTCGTTCTAAATGCTTAATCCCTATGTAAAAACGTTAGTTAAGCAAGAATATCGTATTTTTAAAAAAATCTAATGATAGGATTTTCCAGAAAATTGAAAAAACCGAAAAATGTCAAGAGTAAAGTGCCATTTTCTGACATTAGATTTCGTTCTAAATGCTTAATCCCTATGTAGAAACGTTAGTTAAGCAAGAATATCGTATTTTTAAAAAAATCTAATGATAGGATTTTTCAGAAAATAGAAAAAACCGTAAAATGTCAAGAGTAAAGTGCCCTTACTTTAAACAATGTATCGTTCTAAATGCTTAATCCCTATGTAAAAAAGTTATTTAAGCAGGAATATGTTATTGAAAAAAATTAGAAAAATTTATTTTAGCCGTAAATCGAAAATAATGGATCGAGCGAATCGGTCGATTGCGCCGAGACGCGCTATGATGCAACAGACGAGCGATTGGAACGCCCGAATATTTTCAAAGTCCCAACGTACCGATCAAGAGTAAAGTACCATTTTCCTACATTAGATTTCGTTCTAAATGCTTAATCCCTATGTAAAAACGTTAGTTAAGCAAGAATATCGTATTTTTAAAAAAATCTAATGATAGGATTTTCCAGAAAATTGAAAAAACCGAAAAATGTCAAGAGTAAAGTGCCATTTTCTGACATTAGATTTCGTTCTAAATGCTTAATCCCTATGTAGAAACGTTAGTTAAGCAAGAATATCGTATTTTTAAAAAAATCTAATGATAGGATTTTTCAGAAAATTGAAAAAACCGTAAAATGTCAAGAGTAAAGTGCCCTTATTTTAAACAATGTATCGTTCTAAATGCTTAATCCCTATGTAAAAAAGTTATTTTAGCAGGAATATGTTATTGAAAAAAATTAGAAAAATTTATTTTAGCCGTAAATCGAAAATAATGGGGACACCGGAGCTGTTCGAAGCGCCGAGCGCGCCGCGTACGCCCGAATATTTTCAAAGTCCCAACGTACCGATCAAGAGTAAAGTACCATTTTCCTACATTAGATTTCGTTCTAAATGCTTAATCCCTATGTAAAAACGTTAGTTAAGCAAGAATATCGTATTTTTAAAAAAATCTAATGATAGGATTTTCCAGAAAATTGAAAAAACCGAAAAATGTCAAGAGTAAAGTGCCATTTTCTGACATTAGATTTCGTTCTAAATGCTTAATCCCTATGTAGAAACGTTAGTTAAGCAAGAATATCGTATTTTTAAAAAAATCTAATGATAGGATTTTTCAGAAAATAGAAAAAACCGTAAAATGTCAAGAGTAAAGTGCCCTTACTTTAAACAATGTATCGTTCTAAATGCTTAATCCCTATGTAAAAAAGTTATTTAAGCAGGAATATGTTATTGAAAAAAATTAGAAAAATTTATTTTAGCCGTAAATCGAAAATAATGGATCGAGCGAATCGGTCGATTGCGCCGAGACGCGCTATGATGCAACAGACGAGCGATTGGAACGCCCGAATATTTTCAAAGTCCCAACGTACCGATCAAGAGTAAAGTACCATTTTCCTACATTAGATTTCGTTCTAAATGCTTAATCCCTATGTAAAAACGTTAGTTAAGCAAGAATATCGTATTTTTAAAAAAATCTAATGATAGGATTTCCCAGAAAATTGAAAAAACCGAAAAATGTCAAGAGTAAAGTGCCATTTTCTGACATTAGATTTCGTTCTAAATGCTTAATCCCTATGTAGAAACGTTAGTTAAGCAAGAATATCGTATTTTTAAAAAAATCTAATGATAGGATTTTTCAGAAAATTGAAAAAACCGTAAAATGTCAAGAGTAAAGTGCCCTTATGTTAAACAATGTATCGTTCTAAATGCTTAATCCCTATGTAAAAAAGTTATTTTAGCAGGAATATGTTATTGAAAAAAATTAGAAAAATTTATTTTAGCCGTAAATCGAAAATAATGGGGACACCGGAGCTGTTCGAAGCGCCGAGCGCGCCGCGTACGCCCGAATATTTTCAAAGTCCCAACGTACCGATCAAGAGTAAAGTACCATTTTCCTACATTAGATTTCGTTCTAAATGCTTAATCCCTATGTAAAAACGTTAGTTAAGCAAGAATATCGTATTTTTAAAAAAATCTAATGATAGGATTTCCCAGAAAATTGAAAAAACCGAAAAATGTCAAGAGTAAAGTGCCATTTTCTGACATTAGATTTCGTTCTAAATGCTTAATCCCTATGTAGAAACGTTAGTTAAGCAAGAATATCGTATTTTTAAAAAAATCTAATGATAGGATTTTTCAGAAAATTGAAAAAACCGTAAAATGTCAAGAGTAAAGTGCCCTTACTTTAAACAATGTATCGTTCTAAATGCTTAATCCCTATGTAAAAAAGTTATTTAAGCAGGAATATGTTATTGAAAAAAATTAGAAAAATTTATTTTAGCCGTAAATCGAAAATAATGGATCGAGCGAATCGGTCGATTGCGCCGAGACGCGCTATGATGCAACAGACGAGCGATTGGAACGCCCGAATATTTTCAAAGTCCCAACGTACCGATCAAGAGTAAAGTACCATTTTCCTACATTAGATTTCGTTCTAAATGCTTAATCCCTATGTAAAAACGTTAGTTAAGCAAGAATATCGTTTTTTTAAAAAAATCTAATGATAGGATTTTCCAGAAAATTGAAAAAACCGAAAAATGTCAAGAGTAAAGTGCCATTTTCTGACATTAGATTTCGTTCTAAATGCTTAATCCCTATGTAGAAACGTTAGTTAAGCAAGAATATCGTATTTTTAAACAAATCTAATGATAGGATTTTTCAGAAAATTGAAAAAACCGAAAAATGTCAAGAGTAAAGTGCCATTTTCTGACATTAGATTTCGTTCTAAATGCTTAATCCCTATGTAGAAACGTTAGTTAAGCAAGAATATCGTATTTTTAAAAAAATCTAATGATAGGATTTTTCAGAAAATTGAAAAAACCGTAAAATGTCAAGAGTAAAGTGCCCTTATTTTAAACATTATATCGTTCTAAATGCTTAATCCCTATGTAAAAAAGTTATCTAAGCAAGAATATGTTATTGAAAAAAATTAGAAAAATTTATTTTAGCCGTAAATCGAAAATAATGGGGACACCGGAGCTGTTCGAAGCGCCGAGCGCGCCGCGTACGCCCGAATATTTTCAAAGTCCCAACGTACCGATCAAGAGTAAAGTACCATTTTCCTACATTAGATTTCGTTCTAAATGCTTAATCCCTATGTAAAAACGTTAGTTAAGCAAGAATATCGTATTTTTAAAAAAATCTAATGATAGGATTTTCCAGAAAATTGAAAAAACCGAAAAATGTCAAGAGTAAAGTGCCATTTTCTGACATTAGATTTCGTTCTAAATGCTTAATCCCTATGTAGAAACGTTAGTTAAGCAAGAATATCGTATTTTTAAAAAAATCTAATGATAGGATTTTTCAGAAAATTGAAAAAACCGTAAAATGTCAAGAGTAAAGTGCCCTTACTTTAAACAATGTATCGTTCTAAATGCTTAATCCCTATGTAAAAAAGTTATTTAAGCAGGAATATGTTATTGAAAAAAATTAGAAAAATTTATTTTAGCCGTAAATCGAAAATAATGGATCGAGCGAATCGGTCGATTGCGCCGAGACGCGCTATGATGCAACAGACGAGCGATTGGAACGCCCGAATATTTTCAAAGTCCCAACGTACCGATCAAGAGTAAAGTACCATTTTCCTACATTAGATTTCGTTCTAAATGCTTAATCCCTATGTAAAAACGTTAGTTAAGCAAGAATATCGTATTTTTAAAAAAATCTAATGATAGGATTTTCCAGAAAATTGAAAAAACCGAAAAATGTCAAGAGTAAAGTGCCATTTTCTGACATTAGATTTCGTTCTAAATGCTTAATCCCTATGTAGAAACGTTAGTTAAGCAAGAATATCGTATTTTTAAAAAAATCTAATGATAGGATTTTTCAGAAAATTGAAAAAACCGTAAAATGTCAAGAGTAAAGTGCCCTTACTTTAAACAATGTATCGTTCTAAATGCTTAATCCCTATGTAAAAAAGTTATTTAAGCAGGAATATGTTATTGAAAAAAATTAGAAAAATTTATTTTAGCCGTAAATCGAAAATAATGGATCGAGCGAATCGGTCGATTGCGCCGAGACGCGCTATGATGCAACAGACGAGCGATTGGAACGCCCGAATATTTTCAAAGTCCCAACGTACCGATCAAGAGTAAAGTACCATTTTCCTACATTAGATTTCGTTCTAAATGCTTAATCCCTATGTAAAAACGTTAGTTAAGCAAGAATATCGTATTTTTAAAAAAATCTAATGATAGGATTTTCCAGAAAATTGAAAAAACCGAAAAATGTCAAGAGTAAAGTGCCATTTTCTGACATTAGATTTCGTTCTAAATGCTTAATCCCTATGTAGAAACGTTAGTTAAGCAAGAATATCGTATTTTTAAAAAAATCTAATGATAGGATTTTTCAGAAAATTGAAAAAACCGTAAAATGTCAAGAGTAAAGTGCCCTTATTTTAAACAATGTATCGTTCTAAATGCTTAATCCCTATGTAAAAAAGTTATTTAAGCAGGAATATGTTATTGAAAAAAATTAGAAAAATTTATTTTAGCCGTAAATCGAAAATAATGGATCGAGCGAATCGGTCGATTGCGCCGAGACGCGCTATGATGCAACAGACGAGCGATTGGAACGCCCGAATATTTTCAAAGTCCCAACGTACCGATCAAGAGTAAAGTACCATTTTCCTACATTAGATTTCGTTCTAAATGCTTAATCCCTATGTAAAAACGTTAGTTAAGCAAGAATATCGTATTTTTAAAAAAATCTAATGATAGGATTTTCCAGAAAATTGAAAAAACCGAAAAATGTCAAGAGTAAAGTGCCATTTTCTGACATTAGATTTCGTTCTAAATGCTTAATCCCTATGTAGAAACGTTAGTTAAGCAAGAATATCGTATTTTTAAAAAAATCTAATGATAGGATTTTTCAGAAAATTGAAAAAACCGTAAAATGTCAAGAGTAAAGTGCCCTTATTTTAAACAATGTGTCGTTCTAAATGCTTAATCCCTATGTAAAAAAGTTATTTTAGCAGGAATATGTTATTGAAAAAAATTAGAAAAATTTATTTTAGCCGTAAATCGAAAATAATGGGGACACCGGAGCTGTTCGAAGCGCCGAGCGCGCCGCGTACGCCCGAATATTTTCAAAGTCCCAACGTACCGATCAAGAGTAAAGTACCATTTTCCTACATTAGATTTCGTTCTAAATGCTTAATCCCTATGTAAAAACGTTAGTTAAGCAAGAATATCGTATTTTTAAAAAAATCTAATGATAGGATTTTCCAGAAAATTGAAAAAACCGAAAAATGTCAAGAGTAAAGTGCCATTTTCTGACATTAGATTTCGTTCTAAATGCTTAATCCCTATGTAGAAACGTTAGTTAAGCAAGAATATCGTATTTTTAAAAAAATCTAATGATAGGATTTTTCAGAAAATAGAAAAAACCGTAAAATGTCAAGAGTAAAGTGCCCTTACTTTAAACAATGTATCGTTCTAAATGCTTAATCCCTATGTAAAAAAGTTATTTAAGCAGGAATATGTTATTGAAAAAAATTAGAAAAATTTATTTTAGCCGTAAATCGAAAATAATGGATCGAGCGAATCGGTCGATTGCGCCGAGACGCGCTATGATGCAACAGACGAGCGATTGGAACGCCCGAATATTTTCAAAGTCCCAACGTACCGATCAAGAGTAAAGTACCATTTTCCTACATTAGATTTCGTTCTAAATGCTTAATCCCTATGTAAAAACGTTAGTTAAGCAAGAATATCGTATTTTTAAAAAAATCTAATGATAGGATTTTCCAGAAAATTGAAAAAACCGAAAAATGTCAAGAGTAAAGTGCCATTTTCTGACATTAGATTTCGTTCTAAATGCTTAATCCCTATGTAGAAACGTTAGTTAAGCAAGAATATCGTATTTTTAAAAAAATCTAATGATAGGATTTTTCAGAAAATTGAAAAAACCGTAAAATGTCAAGAGTAAAGTGCCCTTATTTTAAACAATGTATCGTTCTAAATGCTTAATCCCTATGTAAAAAAGTTATTTTAGCAGGAATATGTTATTGAAAAAAATTAGAAAAATTTATTTTAGCCGTAAATCGAAAATAATGGGGACACCGGAGCTGTTCGAAGCGCCGAGCGCGCCGCGTACGCCCGAATATTTTCAAAGTCCCAACGTACCGATCAAGAGTAAAGTACCATTTTCCTACATTAGATTTCGTTCTAAATGCTTAATCCCTATGTAAAAACGTTAGTTAAGCAAGAATATCGTATTTTTAAAAAAATCTAATGATAGGATTTTCCAGAAAATTGAAAAAACCGAAAAATGTCAAGAGTAAAGTGCCATTTTCTGACATTAGATTTCGTTCTAAATGCTTAATCCCTATGTAGAAACGTTAGTTAAGCAAGAATATCGTATTTTTAAAAAAATCTAATGATAGGATTTTTCAGAAAATAGAAAAAACCGTAAAATGTCAAGAGTAAAGTGCCCTTACTTTAAACAATGTATCGTTCTAAATGCTTAATCCCTATGTAAAAAAGTTATTTAAGCAGGAATATGTTATTGAAGAAAATTAGAAAAATTTATTTTAGCCGTAAATCGAAAATAATGGATCGAGCGAATCGGTCGATTGCGCCGAGACGCGCTATGATGCAACAGACGAGCGATTGGAACGCCCGAATATTTTCAAAGTCCCAACGTACCGATCAAGAGTAAAGTACCATTTTCCTACATTAGATTTCGTTCTAAATGCTTAATCCCTATGTAAAAACGTTAGTTAAGCAAGAATATCGTATTTTTAAAAAAATCTAATGATAGGATTTTCCAGAAAATTGAAAAAACCGAAAAATGTCAAGAGTAAAGTGCCATTTTCTGACATTAGATTTCGTTCTAAATGCTTAATCCCTATGTAGAAACGTTAGTTAAGCAAGAATATCGTATTTTTAAAAAAATCTAATGATAGGATTTTTCAGAAAATTGAAAAAACCGTAAAATGTCAAGAGTAAAGTGCCCTTATGTTAAACAATGTATCGTTCTAAATGCTTAATCCCTATGTAAAAAAGTTATTTTAGCAGGAATATGTTATTGAAAAAAATTAGAAAAATTTATTTTAGCCGTAAATCGAAAATAATGGGGACACCGGAGCTGTTCGAAGCGCCGAGCGCGCCGCGTACGCCCGAATATTTTCAAAGTCCCAACGTACCGATCAAGAGTAAAGTACCATTTTCCTACATTAGATTTCGTTCTAAATGCTTAATCCCTATGTAAAAACGTTAGTTAAGCAAGAATATCGTATTTTTAAAAAAATCTAATGATAGGATTTCCCAGAAAATTGAAAAAACCGAAAAATGTCAAGAGTAAAGTGCCATTTTCTGACATTAGATTTCGTTCTAAATGCTTAATCCCTATGTAGAAACGTTAGTTAAGCAAGAATATCGTATTTTTAAAAAAATCTAATGATAGGATTTTTCAGAAAATTGAAAAAACCGTAAAATGTCAAGAGTAAAGTGCCCTTACTTTAAACAATGTATCGTTCTAAATGCTTAATCCCTATGTAAAAAAGTTATTTAAGCAGGAATATGTTATTGAAAAAAATTAGAAAAATTTATTTTAGCCGTAAATCGAAAATAATGGATCGAGCGAATCGGTCGATTGCGCCGAGACGCGCTATGATGCAACAGACGAGCGATTGGAACGCCCGAATATTTTCAAAGTCCCAACGTACCGATCAAGAGTAAAGTACCATTTTCCTACATTAGATTTCGTTCTAAATGCTTAATCCCTATGTAAAAACGTTAGTTAAGCAAGAATATCGTTTTTTTAAAAAAATCTAATGATAGGATTTTCCAGAAAATTGAAAAAACCGAAAAATGTCAAGAGTAAAGTGCCATTTTCTGACATTAGATTTCGTTCTAAATGCTTAATCCCTATGTAGAAACGTTAGTTAAGCAAGAATATCGTATTTTTAAACAAATCTAATGATAGGATTTTTCAGAAAATTGAAAAAACCGAAAAATGTCAAGAGTAAAGTGCCATTTTCTGACATTAGATTTCGTTCTAAATGCTTAATCCCTATGTAGAAACGTTAGTTAAGCAAGAATATCGTATTTTTAAAAAAATCTAATGATAGGATTTTTCAGAAAATTGAAAAAACCGTAAAATGTCAAGAGTAAAGTGCCCTTATTTTAAACATTATATCGTTCTAAATGCTTAATCCCTATGTAAAAAAGTTATCTAAGCAAGAATATGTTATTGAAAAAAATTAGAAAAATTTATTTTAGCCGTAAATCGAAAAGAAGTCTGTTCGTTTCTCTGTCTCTCTCGCGCGATCGAACTATCGATGTTTCCCGACAAACTATTGGAAGTTTAATTAAACTTTATACATGAAATTACTCGTTTTGATCCCCGCTACACAGCCGTATACTTTTTATAATTTTGTGGAATCGGGAACCTTGAAATATTTATCATAACGCGGATCGACTGTCTCTGTCTCTTTCTAGATCGGAAGAATCGATGTTTCCCGGCAAACTATTGGGAGTTTAATTAAACTTTATACATGAAATTACTCGTTCTGATCCCCGCTACACAGCCGTAAACTTTTTATAAATTTGTGGAATCGGGAACCTCGAAATATTTATCATAACGCGGATCGACTGTCTCTGTCTCTTTCTAGATCGGAAGAATCGATGTTTCCCGGAAAACTATTGGGAGTTTAATTAAACTTTATACATGAAATTACTCGTTCTGATCCCCGCTACACAGCCGTATACTTTTTATAATTTTGTGGAATCGGGAACCTTGAAATATTTATCATAACGCGGATCGACTGTCTCTGTCACTTTCTAGATCGGAAGAATCGATGTTTCCCGGCAAACTATTGGGAGTTTAATTAAACTTTATACATGAAATTACTCGTTCTGATCCCCGCTACACAGCCGTATACTTTTTATAATTTTGTGGAATCGGGAACCTCGAAATATTTATCATAACGCGGATCGACTGTCTCTGTCTCTTTCTAGATCGGAAGAATCGATGTTTCCCGGAAAACTATTGGGAGTTTAATTAAACTTTATACATGAAATTACTCGTTCTGATCCCCGCTACACAGCCGTAAACTTTTTATAAATTTGTGGAATCGGGAACCTCGAAATATTTATCATAACGCGGATCGACTGTCTCTGTCTCTTTCTAGATCGGAAGAATCGATGTTTCCCGGCAAACTATTGGGAGATTAATTAAACTTTATACATGAAATTACTCGTTTTGATCCCCGCTACACAGCCGTATACTTTTTATAATTTTGTGGAATCGGGAACCTTGAAATATTTATCATAACGCGGATCGACTGTCTCTGTCTCTTTCTAGATCGGAAGAATCGATGTTTCCCGGCAAACTATTGGGAGTTTAATTAAACTTTATACATGAAATTACTCGTTTTGATCCCCGCTACACAGCCGTATACTTTTTATAATTTTGTGGAATCGGGAACCTCGAAATATTTATCATAACGCGGATCGACTGTCTCTGTCTCTTTCTAGATCGGAAGAATCGATGTTTCCCGGCAAACTATTGGGAGTTTAATTAAACTTTATACATGAAATTACTCGTTCTGATCCCCGCTACACAGCCGTATACTTTTTATAATTTTGTGGAATCGGGAACCTCGAAATATTTATCATAACGCGGATCGACTGTCTCTGTCTCTTTCTAGATCGGAAGAATCGATGTTTCCCGGCAAACTATTGGGAGTTTAATTAAACTTTATACATGAAATTACTCGTTCTGATCCCCGCTACACAGCCGTATACTTTTTATAATTTTGTGGAATCGGGAACCTTGAAATATTTATCATAACGCGGATCGACTGTCTCTGTCTCTTTCTAGATCGGAAGAATCGATGTTTCCCGGCAAACTATTGGGAGTTTAATTAAACTTTATACATGAAATTACTCGTTCTGATCCCCGCTACACAGCCGTAAACTTTTTATAAATTTGTGGAATCGGGAACCTCGAAATATTTATCATAACGCGGATCGACTGTCTCTGTCTCTTTCTAGATCGGAAGAATCGATGTTTCCCGGCAAACTATTGGGAGATTAATTAAACTTTATACATGAAATTACTCGTTCTGATCCCAGCTACACAGCCGTATACTTTTTATAATTTTGTGGAATCGGGAACCTTGAAATATTTATCATAACGCGGATCGACTGTCTCTGTCTCTTTCTAGATCGGAAGAATCGATGTTTCCCGGCAAACTATTGGGAGTTTAATTAAACTTTATACATGAAATTACTCGTTCTGATCCCCGCTACACAGCCGTATACTTTTTATAATTTTGTGGAATCGGGAACCTCGAAATATTTATCATAACGCGGATCGACTGTCTCTGTCTCTTTCTAGATCGGAAGAATCGATGTTTCCCGGCAAACTATTGGGAGTTTAATTAAACTTTATACATGAAATTACTCGTTCTGATCCCCGCTACACAGCCGTATACTTTTTATAATTTTGTGGAATCGGGAACCTTGAAATATTTATCATAACGCGGATCGACTGTCTCTGTCTCTTTCTAGATCGGAAGAATCGATGTTTCCCGGCAAACTATTGGGAGTTTAATTAAACTTTATACATGAAATTACTCGTTCTGATCCCCGCTACACAGCCGTATACTTTTTATAATTTTGTGGAATCGGGAACCTCGAAATATTTATCATAACGCGGATCGACTGTCTCTGTCTCTTCCTAGATCGGAAGAATCGATGTTTCCCGGCAAACTATTGGGAGTTTAATTAAACTTTATACATGAAATTACTCGTTTTGATCCCCGCTACACAGCCGTATACTTTTTATAATTTTGTGGAATCGGGAACCTTGAAATATTTAACATAACGCGGATCGACTGTCTCTGTCTCTTTCTAGATCGGAATAATCGATGTTTCCCGGCAAACTAATGGGATATTAATTAAACTTTATACACGAAATTACTCGTTTTGATCCCTGCTACACAGCCGTATACTTTTTATAATTTTGTGGAATCGGGAACCTTGCAATATTTAACATAACGCGGATCGACTGTCTCTGTCTCTTTCTAGATCGGAATAATCGATGTTTCCCGGCAAAGTAATGGGAGTTTAATTAAACTTTATGCATCAAATCATTCAGTTTGACTCCTGCAACACAACCAAACACTCTCTGTAATTTTCTGAACTGAAAAACCACTGAAATTGCGCTCGAAATGCGGAGCGACGGGTCGGCGCGTCTGCACTGTGCGACAGCTGGTCAAAACGTCCGAACAGCGTATTGTTTTCGATCTCTTGGTATAATATTCGTATTCCTTGCTGTGTATAGCTTCCGGCGGTGGCGGTCTGTGGCCACCCAGGGCGGGAGATAACCCCCGAACTAGCCCTCGCGTAGGAGGGTTGATCGGCCGAGTCGATGGGTGTATCGGCGATGAAGGCATTAGAGACCGTCAGTGCGTCGTACATGTAGTACTTCGCATAATGGCGAGGCCCTGATTTAGCATACGGGCTGTGGCGTGTTCTTTGTACAGCACTGTATGTGCTGTATGACTTCCGACTGGGGAACTGTTGTCACTCGTGGCATCAGTTCCCCAGTTTACGTTAAACGGTTTTTCAGACCGTTTTTCGTGGGCGGAACACGCCACTAGACAACACTCCGCTGGGCTCAGGAATACATGGGATGCAATCAATCCCCTGGGCAACCCAGGCCGCAAGGGGCAAACGTGCCCTAGCCACACTTGAGCCTCCACGAAAAAGGTACCGCTGGATAGCTCGTGTTCTTAAATACGCAGCGAACTGAACGAAGTGTGGTGGAGAGGAAGAGGCAGCCTCTCCGACTGCTGTCTCCCACGTGTTTGCCGTGCGTGGCGACCCTTGTCGTCGGAAAAGAGGATCCTGGGATCTGAGGGGGCCCTCTCCTGCGGGTGAGACGTCCCCAACACGTACCTTTGGCCTCTGCTTCGGCTAGATGGGCGGCTGGACGAGAAAAGCAGCCCTGGTCCAGTCAATCGGCTTGGAACGACCACACGCTTCGGGCAAGTGGGTTCTGCTGGGCGAGGACGCGGGCTGGGTAAGGAAACCGACCCAGCCAGCAGACTATATTCGGTGCGTAGCCCTAACTCAGCCTTTGGCGGGTTCCAAATTGTGTGGGTCGGTGGTGGCCGGGGAGCGCACTGGATGAAAGACCAAGACACATTATGGGTCTTAATAAAATTAATGAACAAAAAACTAAGCGTCCAAAGACGACGGGTCCAGCTCCTACTCGGAGTGAAGCCGTCGCCGCAGACGCGGGAACTGCAAATGCAGCTGTCAGTCCCCCCGCGTCTGTGAGAAAGACAAGATCCGGGAAGGTGATTAATATCGCCAATCCTCGTGTGATCTTGCAAAGATGTGTGACTCCCACGCGAGCGGTCTCGGTGAAAACCGAGCCCACGGTAGAAGGTACGCCGGACACCGGTAACGTGGAAGTAATCGAACGAGTCGGAGACACGTCACTCGTGAAGGTGCAGTCGGCACCCGAGCGTGTCGAGGACCCTACTGGTGACGGTTGGCAAACCGTCACCAAAAAGTCAAAGCGAGCCAAGCCGGGCGCACCCACCGGCAAGGCCGCAGTAAACCGGGCCAGGAGACCGAAGGGGACGTTCTCCGGGCAGAAGGTACGGCCTCTCGATCTCGTAAGAGACGAAGCCTTTAGGCGAGTGTCCGAAATACGGACCTTTTGCTTTCGACCTGAGTCGAAAGTCAATAAGGAGTCCGGGTCAAAGATACTCGCCGAGGTTGAGGCACTCAACGAGCTGGTCCAGGAGCTTATTCAACGGAATAGCTTCGTCGAAGGGCAGCTCGCCGCGGTCAGGGCGGACCTAAAAGCGCGTCCTGCCGTAATGAGTGCGATGCGACCTGGGCCGTCCAAGGGAACTCTCCCGAAGACGGCCTGCAACGCCGCGCAGTCGACTTACGCCCATGTGAACAAAGTCGACTGCAAAGGAGCTTCTCCGGAAGCGGGGAGACGGCCACAATCGCAGCATGTGGTAAAAATCTTCCCGCCGAAGGAAAAAGGACAGAGCAGCGAAGTTACGAAGGTTACTGTTCTGTCGCTCGTTAAACCAGCGAAGGAGGCGATCCGAATTAAGTCGGTCCGACGC
>NW_027476120.1:895000-952500 GCF_051020955.1 Megalopta genalis
CAGGTCGATGGGGGGGACGCCCAGCAGAACCGGAAGCGCGTCCGTCGACACAGTCCTGTATGCCGAAGCCATCCTGAGCAGAACGAGTCGTTGGGCCCTGGCCAGCTCCATACTGTCCCTCACGGTGAGAAGGTCCCTCCACGCCGCGGCAGCGTACGTCGCGATGGGGACGAAGAGACCCCGGTAGAGGGTGAGCGTGCACCTGAGCTTAAGGCCCCAGTCCCGCCTGGCCACGGCAAGCAAGGCGCCGAATTATTCCATAGTCTTGGTCCTAATAGCCCTGGCGTGTGTGGCGACCCTCAGACGCTCGTCGAAATGCACGCCGAGGTACCGGACGGACCTGACCATGCGCACCTGCTTTCCCCCGACCCTGATGGTCGGCGGCCTCCTGACATCCAGCGAACCCCTGAACAGGATCATCTCGGACTTGCCGGGGGACAGCGCGAGTTTCTCCCTTGTGCACCACTCCTCGATGGTGGTCGCGATCGCCTGACCGGCACGCTCAAGGTGGGCGCGGCTGTCCCCGTCGACTATGACCAGCAGGTCATCAGCATACGCCACGAATCCGGTCCCGGCGCTCCGCAGCTCCCGGAGCAGGTCATCGAAGACCAGGTTCCATAGTCCCGGTCCCAGGATTGAGCCCTGGGGGCATCCCTTAGTGGCCGCCTTGCTGACCCGCTCGTGCCTGCCGATGAGAACCGCCGAGCGGTCCCGGAGGTAGTCCGCAAGCACCGCATAAAGGTTCCGCGGGCAGGACCTGACCCTGAGGTGGTGCAGGACACTGGGCCACCAGACATTGTCAAAGGCCCCCCTGATGTCGAAGAGGAGCGCCAGGACATACTTCCGACCCGAGGCAGCGACCAGTCCCCTCATTCCCAGTATGGCGTCCGTCGTCGACCTCCCGGCCCTGAATCCGTACTGGTCCGCACTCGCGTGTAGGGGGTCCAGCAGCACAGGCTCGAGCCTCTTAAGGAGGAGCCTCTCGAAGCACTTCCCCAGCACCGGCAGGAGGCAAATCGGCCGATACGACGCCGGGTCACCAGCGTCCCTGCCAGGTCCCTTTAGGAGGGCGCGAATGGAGCCGATCTTCCACTGCTCGGGGAAGACTCCGCGCCGGAGGCACGCGTTGTAAACCTCCAGGAGGTCACCGCGAATGATCTCGTACGAAGCCTTGAGGACCTCCACCTCAATACCATCCATGCCGGGGGCCTTACCGTTCCTCATGCCCGAGACCGCGACCCAAAGCTCCCCCTCCGTGAACGGGGGCGTGTCCGGCGCTGATGCAGGGGCGAGCACCTCGGCGCGCCGGTGCTCCTGCTCCCGAGTGGTGTCCGGGGTGTCGTCCGGCACGAGGGCGTCAAGGAGGGCCCTCGCGGCAGCTCCCCATGTTGGGGCGACGTCTGTCGCGCCCGTGGTTGCCAGGGCCATGTCCGGGGTGAACCTCCTCGTGCAGAGCTTGTAAACCACGCCCCAGGGGTCGCGGTTCCCAGCGTCAGTGACGAAAGACCGCCAGCTTGCCTTTTTCGCCTCGTGGACCGAGTCCTGGTACGAGCGCCTAACCCGCAGGTAGGTCGCTCTCTTCTCGGACCTCAGGTCCGGGTTGGTCTCCCGCTGGTAACGCTTTCTGGCCGAGTACGTGGCCCTCTTCGCTCTGTTGAGCTCAGGGGTCCACCAAGGGGCGGTTCTTGCACGAAGCGTCTTGGTCCTCATCACGGCCCTGCATGCCGCGATCACCAGGTCCTGTATCGCACGGACGGCCCGCGCAATTCCAAGGTCGGTGCTCAGCTGCTCAGTCAGGTCCAGGCCCCTCCTCAGCTCGGCCAGGGCGCCCCGATAGCGCTTCCAGTCGGCGGCGGCGACGTTGAACCTCCCGTCCCGCCCGCGGCTCGGGACGATCTCGTCAGGTCCCAGACGTAGTAGGATGACAGCGTGGTCGCTGGCAGTCCATCCCTCCCTGACGCCCCAGTCCCTGACCATCGGAAGGACCCCGCCCGAGGCGAGCGTGACGTCAATATTTGAGGCGCCCCTGTGGGACCTGTAGGTAGGCGGGGCACCAGGCTCGTTCAGGACCGTTAGGCCCCACTGTGCGATCCTCTCCTCGAGAAGCTCGCCCCTCTCGTCAGTCCGGTGCGGTGGATGTTCCTGGGAGTGCCAGAGGGCGGACTTGGCGTTCACGTCGGCCCCCAGAACCAATTTCTGTCCCGGAAGCTGGGCTACCAGTCTGTCCACTCTCTCCAGGTACGGGACCACGCTGTCCGAGCACTGGAAGTAGGCCGAGGCCACGTACAGGCGGCCAAAGGGGCCGGTGATCTCCGCACAGACACAGTGCTCGTCACTGAGGTGCGCAATCTTGAGCGCCGCTATGTTGGGGTTACGCACAACGACAGCTGCCATGGCCCTCGCTCCGTCCCTCGCCCCGGTGATGATCGTGGCTGAGGAGTTAATGCCCACGAGTCTTCCCCTGACGCAGTAGGGCTCCTGTGCCAGGAGGATGTCGATGCGCCTGTCCGCCATCAGTTTGTCGACCTCCAGCGACACTAGACGCGAGCACCTCATGTTATGTTGCATGATCGTGATGCCCGGGATGCTTTTGGTGTGGGGCTTAATAACCATAATCCGTGCGTGTGAGCGACAGATTTATGGCTGTGATGTATGCAGGGCAGTCTTTGCTCGTGACACAGTGTGTGGAGCTCTTTCCTGCCCTTGAGCAGTTGGCGCAGGTGGCCTGCCTGTCCTTATTCGGGCACTCCTTGAAATTGTGCCCCGCTTCGGCGCAGTGGCCGCAGACCTCCCTTTCTGCCCTGCAGAATTTAGCTGGGTGTCCGAAGCCCTGACACTTGTAGCATCTCGTAACAGTGAGGTGGTCCTGGACTCGACAGCAGCTCCAGCCGATGTAAAGCCTCTCCTTGGGCACCAGGAGGTCGCGGGCGCGTCTGGAGACTTCAAACACCAGGTTGCACCTGTCTCTGGCCTTGTCTCCACTCTTGAACACCAGGCTCATCTCCCTCTTGACCACGGCGGCCTCTTCCTTCCCGAGGTTTTGATCGGCTACGTCCGCGATGATTTCCTTGTCGTCTTGGGTCCGGGGAACGTCGAAGATGATGATCCTGGGGCTCCTCTTCGGCGCAGGGGCCACGACCAGTCCAGCGGCCCGGAGCTTGTCGTCGGCCATGAGAGTGGCGACATCAGACCTATTGGCCGTGACCAGGGCGACGCCGGAGCCCTGGGTCTTCCGGACTCCCTTGATCCGGAGGCCATGGGACCTTGGGGACACCAGTTGGAAGACGGCCTCTTTGGTCTTGTCGCTGTCGTCGTACTTCGTCTGGTCCGTCGGTGTTATGATTACGACATTCGGCGGGTCCTGCTTTTGGGTTGACCTCGCGGCAATCGCCGACTTGACCCCAACCCGCTCCGCGTACGTGGGGGGCTTCCTTGTGGTGGCGGCAGCGGCGACGGCGACGGCGGCGGCTTGCTCCTGGAGGGCCTGGCAGGAGCGCGAGTGCGCCTTTGTCTGCAGCTCGGCTTCATCAAGGCATCCCTCCAGTTTACTGGAATACACAAGCGTTTTTACCAGGTAGTCGTGCAACTTGGTAGCCTGCGTGCACAGGGCATGCACCACGGAGGGCGGGATCTCGTTCTGCGGCAACGTGATGGTCTGTATGAGCTGCCGGTACGCCTTGGCAGTAGATAGGGACAGTTTAGTGTGAATCTGGTCACCGCGAAGGTGACGCAGACATGTTTCCTCGCCCATTCGGGCATACACAACTAAATTTCCATCCACTTCCAGCGGCCCCACATTCAAGGGAAAGGGCCGAGGAAAAATCCGCACGTGCCATTGAGACGTTTACAATGGACGAGTTCTTTAGCCGCCAGCGAATTTCAGTTTCCATCTATCTGCTGGCGCCCACGGGGAACCACGGGGAGGCGAACTCGTGACACGACGCCTCGCGTCCACTAAACGAAGACCTAGGAAATCGGGATGGGTGTTGGAATCAGGATTTTTCCTACCGGAAGCCCTTTAGCCAAAGGGTTTCCCGGCAGAAGGATGCGAATACCTGGAAGACCTTTTCCGATGACACGAAGTGTTGTGCCGCTTCAGGCCATTTCCAGGTTCCGCTAGGGGTGATGTCCCGTAGAGCTTCTCTCTGCGGGTTGAAGTGTTTGCAGCGGAGAAGGAAGTGGTCTACCGTGTCCGACCCGTGACCACACCCACACGCCTCGCTGTCGGCAACCCCGTACGCGAAGAGGCGCGAACGGAAATTCCCATGTCCAGTGAGGACTTGTGTGGTGAAGTGGTTCGGTACCATCCACCCGGCCGCCATCCTTCTCTCGATACTGCTGAAGAAGGTGAAAGTTGTGCGGCCTTTGTGGGAGGAGTCCCACATGGATTGCCACATCCTTTTCACCTCAGCCACGATCCTAATTTTCGCATCGTTGGTTCCCGCTGGGACCACGATGTTACCGATCCTGGCATCCATATTTTTCCTGACCTGGTAAAGGGCTTTGGCCTGTTGTAGCTCAAGTCCGATAGGGGGGGTACCGGCCACCACACACATGCTATCCCACGATGACCGGCGGTATGCACCGGTCACCGCGATGAGAGCACGCCGTTGAGCGGCTCCGAGTATTCCCAGCTCCCCTGCCGTGCACCCTCCGGCCCATCCGGCGGCGGCGTAAGTCGCTACCGGGATGAAGACCCCGCGGTACACAGCCGAGAGTGCTCTGAAACCGAGCCCCCATCCTCGTCTCGCCAACCTGCCAAGTTTCGCGAAAAGCGACCCGGTTTTGTCGCTGATATATTGACAATGGGATCGGACACCCATGTCCCTATCTAAGTGGACGCCTAGGTATCTAACTGTATTCTTGAATTTAATTGACCTCGCTCCGATCCGAATGACCGGCGGTCTTTTCTGGAAATCTACTTTCGATGCGCGGACTGCTTTTCTTTTTCTATCGGGACGCGAACCTCCCCGTCGGCCTATTTTTTCCCTGTCTGCGTACCCATTCCGGAGTACAATTGCTTCCGATTTCGAATCGGATATCTCTAATTTAGCTGTCCTGCACCAACCTAGGATCTGGTCGACAACGCGTTGACCCTCGATCTCTAGGTCTCTGCGGCTGTTTCCCCCCACGAGGACGATGAGGTCGTCCGCGTATGCTAAGAACCTATTCTCAACTGAGGTTTCGAGTAACCTCAGGAGACCGTCGAACATAAGGTTCCAGCACGCGGGGCCGAGGACGGAACCTTGCGGGCATCCTCTTGTCACGTGCTTGGAGATCCTTTCTGTTCCTATCGTGAGACTGACCTTGCGGTCCTCGAAGTAATTGGAGATTACCTCGAAGACGTTGCGCGGGCAGTCTCGATCCCTAAGACTACCTAACACTAGGGGCCACCAGACGTTGTCGAAGGCTCCGGAAATGTCGAAAAGTAGTGCGATCACATGCCGATGCTCGGTGTCATCGACCATGCGGCGCAACTCGACAATTGCATCTTCAGTCGACTTTCCGCGCGTAAACCCGAACTGTCTGCTGGAGATGCGTCCCGTCGCCATCGCCGTCTGCTCTAATCTGCTCTTAAGGAGCTTCTCGAAAGTTTTCCCGATCACGGAGAGGAGACATATTGGTCGGTAGGATTTTGGGTCCTTCTCGTCCTTTCCTTCGCCTTTCAGGAGGATTCTCAGAGAGCCCACCTTCCAGGCGGAGGGGAAGACGCCCCATCGAAGGCACCCATTGAATAGTCGCGAGAGTTCCCCGAGGATCGTTTTCGCGGAGGCCTTCAGGACCTGTACCTCGATGAGGTCCGGTCCTGGCACCTTTTTATTTTCGAAGGAACGAATTGCTCCGGCCACCTCCACCAAGGAAAAGGGCGAGGCGTCGGCGGTATTCGGGGCGATTCGCGCCTCTTCCCGGAGAACCCTTTGTGTCGGCGAATCGAGTTCAGGTCGGTCGTCAGGGACGTGGGCTTCCAGAAGCTCGCTGGCGGTTTCTAAAGCACCGGTTGTACTTTTATTGTTGCGCCGGAGTGTGCTTATCACTTTCTCTACACGGAGTTTATTTGCCTGGAGCTTGTATACGATGCCCCAGGGCTCCGTGTTCCCGTTCGACGTCACGAAGTTTTGCCAGCTTTCCCGTTTCGTCCTCTTCACCTTCCTACTGTAGTTCCGCAACGAAGTACGGTATTCCTGCAGTTTTTGGAGGCGGGAGGGTCCGTCTATCGTCTTCTGGAAGGCACGCCTCTGCCTGTACACGGCCTTTTTGAGCTTTGTTAGCTCTTTGGTCCACCACGGGTTGGACTTTCTAAATTTTCTCTTCTTAGGCATTGACGCGGTGCAGGCGTCAGTGATGACGGCTGTGAGCGTCTCTGCCATCCTATTTACATCTTCCACCGACTCCAAACTCAGGACTTCGAGCCTCGACCGTGAGTGGTCGGACAGGGCCTCCGAGAACCGCTCCCAATCCGCTCGACGAGTGTCGAACCGAGAGTTCGTTGCTCCCTGATTTCCCGTCGCGGCCCTAGGTACCCGCAGCCGGATGTCGATGGCGTTATGATCGCTAGTCGTCCATTCGCTTCTTATCCTCCATTCCTTAATATAGGGCGTCATGGAGGGGGATGCCAAGGTAACGTCGATGTATGACGATCCTTTTGGCGTCCAGAAGGTGGGTGGTTGACTAGCGTCGTTAACTACGGTTAATCTAAACGCGGAAACTAATCTTTCTAACTGCGCTCCCTTCTCGTCTGTGCTATTTGGGCTCCAGAGCGAGGATTGCGCGTTCGCGTCGACAGAAATTATAACTCTCTTCCCCCTCAATGCCAGGAGAACCGTTTCCAAGTGCTTGAGGTGCTTCTCTATCTCGTCTTGGTATTGAAAATAGTGAGATACCGCGTAGAAGGAGAAGCCGGGGGTCAGCACTTCCGCGCATGCGCAGTGCGGGTTACTGAGTTGAGAGATGAACGTGACCTCAAAGTGAGGGTTGGGGATGGCGACAGCGGCCCACGGGGAGTGGGTTTTCACCGCCGCCACCCTCACTTCGGTCCCTAATCCGCTTACCCTATAACCTGCGCCTTGCTTACTGGCGTGTGGCTCCTGCAAGAGCAGGACGTCCAGTCGCTTTTGCGCTATTAACTCCCTAACTTCGCCCGTTACTACAGCCGAATGTCGCATGTTCAGCTGTAGTATCCTGATTCCCGTGGCTACATTCGCGGTCGCGGGGTCGCGGTTTCGCGTTGGGGTTGGGGGGACGCGGGGGTTGTTTTTCCTATTTTTCCCTAAATTCGTAGCGTCGCACCTTACGAGGTGGACGCGGACGGCGCGAAGACCGATTCCGTCCAATTGTTTAGAAGAGTCTAGTCCTTTTATATTGCCTAGGTCGTTGCCAATGTCCCTCCTGTCCATAGCGGTTAATTCCGCCACAGGGACCCCAGGGACGGGAGTCCCTGTGTCCGAGGCTCTAGCTTTATATTGTCTTTTAGGCATTATTGTAATTAAAGTTAACTGCCCGCCTTCGTCCTTTCCCGTTCGTTCCGTTGTCGTGTCCGTTTGAATAGCCATAGTCATAGTTATAGTCCTAGTAATAGGACATGGGTGATGCCATAGTCGTGGAAGCGCGTACGCTCACGCTGATCTTCTGACCGCCGGAAGCACGAAACCTCTGATCTGGGCAAAATCGGCAAGCCGAGGAAGAACGGACAGGACACATGCTGGACTGGCGAGAAAGCGTGTTCTTCCGCTCGCGCTAGGCATTTCGATTTCTGACACCTCTTGATTTAAAAAATCAGTTTTTTGATAGTTTTCTCTCTCCACTGGGCTATTCATTTTAGCCACAGTTTTCAATTGGTACGATTTGCTTCCAAATCTTACAGATGCATTTTAAAAAATTTTTCCATCGCTCGGACAGAAGAGTCGATTGCTCAGTGAGTACGAGTATACATACAAAGTGCATACGGGTAACTAACCCCGTAGGGCTTGCCACATATGGGCCATTCGGTCAAAGACACCGACCCGTGGCCACGCTGTGTGGAGAAAAGTCCGTAACGTAAACGGCACGAAACAGTCAGGACCGAAGCCCCGAAGGAGCTCTGAGACAGCTTCTCGACCGAGATCGTAGAATTGGCCCAAAACCCGCTCTGCTCCGTCCGCCTCGCACGGACCGTGTATCTCTTATAGATACCGAACGGCCGGCAAGGACGCCGGCGCCGCCGGCCGAATAGCACGCGCGCTTATGAGTGTAAACCGCCGCGGCAACAGACCGCCCGGCCGTGCTGTTGTAACATAGCGCGTGAACGAACGAAAAAAAAATTTATAGTAAACATTAAAATAAATTACATTACCGTAAACTAGACAAAAAATTACACATTTTTTCCCAATATGAAAATTTTCACAAACTTTTCAAAGTCCCATCGCATCGAGTAAACTTTTTTAATAACGCTTCCGCACGATTCTAAATGCTTAATCCATATGTGAAATCGTTCACTGATCACGAATATCGTATTTAAAAAAATTACAAAAATTTATTTTTCAAAATAATCAAAAAAAACCGAAAAATCACAAGAGTAAAGTACCATTATTTTAAACAATATGTCGTTCTAAATGCTTAATCCCTATGTAAAAAAGTTATCTAAGCAAGAATATGTAATTGAAAAAAATTAGAAAAATTTATTTTAGCCGTAAATCGAAAATAATGGGGACACCGGAGCTGTTCGAAGCGCCGAGACGCGCCGCGTACGGCCGAATATTTTCTAAGTCCCAACGTACCGATCAAGAGTAAAGTACCATTTTCCTACATTAGATTTCGTTCTAAATGCTTAATCCCTATGTAAAAACGTTAGTTAAGCAAGAATATCGTATTTTTAAAAAAATCTAATGATAGGATTTCCCAGAAAATTGAAAAAACCGAAAAATGTCAAGAGTAAAGTGCCATTTTCTGACATTAGATTTCGTTCTAAATGCTTAATCCCTATGTAGAAACGTTAGTTAAGCAAGAATATCGTATTTTTAAAAAAATCTAATGATAGGATTTTTCAGAAAATTGAAAAAACCGTAAAATGTCAAGAGTAAAGTGCCCTTATTTTAAACAATGTATCGTTCTAAATGCTTAATCCCTATGTAAAAAAGTTATTTTAGCAGGAATATGTTATTGAAAAAAATTAGAAAAATTTATTTTAGCCGTAAATCGAAAATAATGGGGACACCGGAGCTGTTCGAAGCGCCGAGCGCGCCGCGTACGCCCGAATATTTTCAAAGTCCCAACGTACCGATCAAGAGTAAAGTACCATTTTCCTACATTAGATTTCGTTCTAAATGCTTAATCCCTATGTAAAAACGTTAGTTAAGCAAGAATATCGTATTTTTAAAAAAATCTAATGATAGGATTTTCCAGAAAATTGAAAAAACCGAAAAATGTCAAGAGTAAAGTGCCATTTTCTGACATTAGATTTCGTTCTAAATGCTTAATCCCTATGTAGAAACGTTAGTTAAGCAAGAATATCGTATTTTTAAAAAAATCTAATGATAGGATTTTTCAGAAAATTGAAAAAACCGTAAAATGTCAAGAGTAAAGTGCCCTTATTTTAAACAATGTATCGTTCTAAATGCTTAATCCCTATGTAAAAAAGTTATTTAAGCAGGAATATGTTATTGAAAAAAATTAGAAAAATTTATTTTAGCCGTAAATCGAAAATAATGGATCGAGCGAATCGGTCGATTGCGCCGAGACGCGCTATGATGCAACAGACGAGCGATTGGAACGCCCGAATATTTTCAAAGTCCCAACGTACCGATCAAGAGTAAAGTACCATTTTCCTACATTAGATTTCGTTCTAAATGCTTAATCCCTATGTAAAAACGTTAGTTAAGCAAGAATATCGTATTTTTAAAAAAATCTAATGATAGGATTTCCCAGAAAATTGAAAAAACCGAAAAATGTCAAGAGTAAAGTGCCATTTTCTGACATTAGATTTCGTTCTAAATGCTTAATCCCTATGTAGAAACGTTAGTTAAGCAAGAATATCGTATTTTTAAAAAAATCTAATGATAGGATTTTTCAGAAAATTGAAAAAACCGTAAAATGTCAAGAGTAAAGTGCCCTTATTTTAAACAATGTATCGTTCTAAATGCTTAATCCCTATGTAAAAAAGTTATTTAAGCAGGAATATGTTATTGAAAAAAATTAGAAAAATTTATTTTAGCCGTAAATCGAAAATAATGGATCGAGCGAATCGGTCGATTGCGCCGAGACGCGCTATGATGCAACAGACGAGCGATTGGAACCCCCGAATATTTTCAAAGTCCCAACGTACCGATCAAGAGTAAAGTACCATTTTCCTACATTAGATTTCGTTCTAAATGCTTAATCCCTATGTAAAAACGTTAGTTAAGCAAGAATATCGTATTTTTAAAAAAATCTAATGATAGGATTTTCCAGAAAATTGAAAAAACCGAAAAATGTCAAGAGTAAAGTGCCATTTTCTGACATTAGATTTCGTTCTAAATGCTTAATCCCTATGTAGAAACGTTAGTTAAGCAAGAATATCGTATTTTTAAAAAAATCTAATGATAGGATTTTTCAGAAAATTGAAAAAACCGTAAAATGTCAAGAGTAAAGTGCCCTTATTTTAAACAATGTATCGTTCTAAATGCTTAATCCCTATGTAAAAAAGTTATTTTAGCAGGAATATGTTATTGAAAAAAATTAGAAAAATTTATTTTAGCCGTAAATCGAAAATAATGGGGACACCGGAGCTGTTCGAAGCGCCGAGCGCGCCGCGTACGCCCGAATATTTTCAAAGTCCCAACGTACCGATCAAGAGTAAAGTACCATTTTCCTACATTAGATTTCGTTCTAAATGCTTAATCCCTATGTAAAAACGTTAGTTAAGCAAGAATATCGTATTTTTAAAAAAATCTAATGATAGGATTTTCCAGAAAATTGAAAAAACCGAAAAATGTCAAGAGTAAAGTGCCATTTTCTGACATTAGATTTCGTTCTAAATGCTTAATCCCTATGTAGAAACGTTAGTTAAGCAAGAATATCGTATTTTTAAAAAAATCTAATGATAGGATTTTTCAGAAAATTGAAAAAACCGTAAAATGTCAAGAGTAAAGTGCCCTTATTTTAAACAATGTATCGTTCTAAATGCTTAATCCCTATGTAAAAAAGTTATTTAAGCAGGAATATGTTATTGAAAAAAATTAGAAAAATTTATTTTAGCCGTAAATCGAAAATAATGGATCGAGCGAATCGGTCGATTGCGCCGAGACGCGCTATGATGCAACAGACGAGCGATTGGAACGCCCGAATATTTTCAAAGTCCCAACGTACCGATCAAGAGTAAAGTACCATTTTCCTACATTAGATTTCGTTCTAAATGCTTAATCCCTATGTAAAAACGTTAGTTAAGCAAGAATATCGTATTTTTAAAAAAATCTAATGATAGGATTTCCCAGAAAATTGAAAAAACCGAAAAATGTCAAGAGTAAAGTGCCATTTTCTGACATTAGATTTCGTTCTAAATGCTTAATCCCTATGTAGAAACGTTAGTTAAGCAAGAATATCGTATTTTTAAAAAAATCTAATGATAGGATTTTTCAGAAAATTGAAAAAACCGTAAAATGTCAAGAGTAAAGTGCCCTTATTTTAAACAATGTATCGTTCTAAATGCTTAATCCCTATGTAAAAAAGTTATTTAAGCAGGAATATGTTATTGAAAAAAATTAGAAAAATTTATTTTAGCCGTAAATCGAAAATAATGGATCGAGCGAATCGGTCGATTGCGCCGAGACGCGCTATGATGCAACAGACGAGCGATTGGAACGCCCGAATATTTTCAAAGTCCCAACGTACCGATCAAGAGTAAAGTACCATTTTCCTACATTAGATTTCGTTCTAAATGCTTAATCCCTATGTAAAAACGTTAGTTAAGCAAGAATATCGTATTTTTAAAAAAATCTAATGATAGGATTTCCCAGAAAATTGAAAAAACCGAAAAATGTCAAGAGTAAAGTGCCATTTTCTGACATTAGATTTCGTTCTAAATGCTTAATCCCTATGTAGAAACGTTAGTTAAGCAAGAATATCGTATTTTTAAAAAAATCTAATGATAGGATTTTTCAGAAAATTGAAAAAACCGTAAAATGTCAAGAGTAAAGTGCCCTTATTTTAAACAATGTATCGTTCTAAATGCTTAATCCCTATGTAAAAAAGTTATTTAAGCAGGAATATGTTATTGAAAAAAATTAGAAAAATTTATTTTAGCCGTAAATCGAAAATAATGGATCGAGCGAATCGGTCGATTGCGCCGAGACGCGCTATGATGCAACAGACGAGCGATTGGAACCCCCGAATATTTTCAAAGTCCCAACGTACCGATCAAGAGTAAAGTACCATTTTCCTACATTAGATTTCGTTCTAAATGCTTAATCCCTATGTAAAAACGTTAGTTAAGCAAGAATATCGTATTTTTAAAAAAATCTAATGATAGGATTTTCCAGAAAATTGAAAAAACCGAAAAATGTCAAGAGTAAAGTGCCATTTTCTGACATTAGATTTCGTTCTAAATGCTTAATCCCTATGTAGAAACGTTAGTTAAGCAAGAATATCGTATTTTTAAAAAAATCTAATGATAGGATTTTTCAGAAAATTGAAAAAACCGTAAAATGTCAAGAGTAAAGTGCCCTTATTTTAAACAATGTATCGTTCTAAATGCTTAATCCCTATGTAAAAAAGTTATTTTAGCAGGAATATGTTATTGAAAAAAATTAGAAAAATTTATTTTAGCCGTAAATCGAAAATAATGGGGACACCGGAGCTGTTCGAAGCGCCGAGCGCGCCGCGTACGCCCGAATATTTTCAAAGTCCCAACGTACCGATCAAGAGTAAAGTACCATTTTCCTACATTAGATTTCGTTCTAAATGCTTAATCCCTATGTAAAAACGTTAGTTAAGCAAGAATATCGTATTTTTAAAAAAATCTAATGATAGGATTTTCCAGAAAATTGAAAAAACCGAAAAATGTCAAGAGTAAAGTGCCATTTTCTGACATTAGATTTCGTTCTAAATGCTTAATCCCTATGTAGAAACGTTAGTTAAGCAAGAATATCGTATTTTTAAAAAAATCTAATGATAGGATTTTTCAGAAAATTGAAAAAACCGTAAAATGTCAAGAGTAAAGTGCCCTTATTTTAAACAATGTATCGTTCTAAATGCTTAATCCCTATGTAAAAAAGTTATTTAAGCAGGAATATGTTATTGAAAAAAATTAGAAAAATTTATTTTAGCCGTAAATCGAAAATAATGGATCGAGCGAATCGGTCGATTGCGCCGAGACGCGCTATGATGCAACAGACGAGCGATTGGAACGCCCGAATATTTTCAAAGTCCCAACGTACCGATCAAGAGTAAAGTACCATTTTCCTACATTAGATTTCGTTCTAAATGCTTAATCCCTATGTAAAAACGTTAGTTAAGCAAGAATATCGTATTTTTAAAAAAATCTAATGATAGGATTTTCCAGAAAATTGAAAAAACCGAAAAATGTCAAGAGTAAAGTGCCATTTTCTGACATTAGATTTCGTTCTAAATGCTTAATCCCTATGTAGAAACGTTAGTTAAGCAAGAATATCGTATTTTTAAAAAAATCTAATGATAGGATTTTTCAGAAAATTGAAAAAACCGTAAAATGTCAAGAGTAAAGTGCCCTTATTTTAAACAATGTATCGTTCTAAATGCTTAATCCCTATGTAAAAAAGTTATTTTAGCAGGAATATGTTATTGAAAAAAATTAGAAAAATTTATTTTAGCCGTAAATCGAAAATAATGGATCGAGCGAATCGGTCGATTGCGCCGAGACGCGCTATGATGCAACAGACGAGCGATTGGAACGCCCGAATATTTTCAAAGTCCCAACGTACCGATCAAGAGTAAAGTACCATTTTCCTACATTAGATTTCGTTCTAAATGCTTAATCCCTATGTAAAAACGTTAGTTAAGCAAGAATATCGTATTTTTAAAAAAATCTAATGATAGGATTTCCCAGAAAATTGAAAAAACCGAAAAATGTCAAGAGTAAAGTGCCATTTTCTGACATTAGATTTCGTTCTAAATGCTTAATCCCTATGTAGAAACGTTAATTAAGCAAGAATATCGTATTTTTAAAAAAATCTAATGATAGGATTTTTCAGAAAATTGAAAAAACCGTAAAATGTCAAGAGTAAAGTGCCCTTATTTTAAACAATGTATCGTTCTAAATGCTTAATCCCTATGTAAAAAAGTTATTTAAGCAGGAATATGTTATTGAAAAAAATTAGAAAAATTTATTTTAGCCGTAAATCGAAAATAATGGATCGAGCGAATCGGTCGATTGCGCCGAGACGCGCTATGATGCAACAGACGAGCGATTGGAACCCCCGAATATTTTCAAAGTCCCAACGTACCGATCAAGAGTAAAGTACCATTTTCCTACATTAGATTTCGTTCTAAATGCTTAATCCCTATGTAAAAACGTTAGTTAAGCAAGATTATCGTATTTTTAAAAAAATCTAATGATAGGATTTTCCAGAAAATTGAAAAAACCGAAAAATGTCAAGAGTAAAGTGCCATTTTCTGACATTAGATTTCGTTCTAAATGCTTAATCCCTATGTAGAAACGTTAGTTAAGCAAGAATATCGTATTTTTAAAAAAATCTAATGATAGGATTTTTCAGAAAATTGAAAAAACCGTAAAATGTCAAGAGTAAAGTGCCCTTATTTTAAACAATGTATCGTTCTAAATGCTTAATCCCTATGTAAAAAAGTTATTTTAGCAGGAATATGTTATTGAAAAAAATTAGAAAAATTTATTTTAGCCGTAAATCGAAAATAATGGGGACACCGGAGCTGTTCGAAGCGCCGAGCGCGCCGCGTACGCCCGAATATTTTCAAAGTCCCAACGTACCGATCAAGAGTAAAGTACCATTTTCCTACATTAGATTTCGTTCTAAATGCTTAATCCCTATGTAAAAACGTTAGTTAAGCAAGAATATCGTATTTTTAAAAAAATCTAATGATAGGATTTTCCAGAAAATTGAAAAAACCGAAAAATGTCAAGAGTAAAGTGCCATTTTCTGACATTAGATTTCGTTCTAAATGCTTAATCCCTATGTAGAAACGTTAGTTAAGCAAGAATATCGTATTTTTAAAAAAATCTAATGATAGGATTTTTCAGAAAATTGAAAAAACCGTAAAATGTCAAGAGTAAAGTGCCCTTATTTTAAACAATGTATCGTTCTAAATGCTTAATCCCTATGTAAAAAAGTTATTTAAGCAGGAATATGTTATTGAAAAAAATTAGAAAAATTTATTTTAGCCGTAAATCGAAAATAATGGATCGAGCGAATCGGTCGATTGCGCCGAGACGCGCTATGATGCAACAGACGAGCGATTGGAACGCCCGAATATTTTCAAAGTCCCAACGTACCGATCAAGAGTAAAGTACCATTTTCCTACATTAGATTTCGTTCTAAATGCTTAATCCCTATGTAAAAACGTTAGTTAAGCAAGAATATCGTATTTTTAAAAAAATCTAATGATAGGATTTTCCAGAAAATTGAAAAAACCGAAAAATGTCAAGAGTAAAGTGCCATTTTCTGACATTAGATTTCGTTCTAAATGCTTAATCCCTATGTAGAAACGTTAGTTAAGCAAGAATATCGTATTTTTAAAAAAATCTAATGATAGGATTTTTCAGAAAATTGAAAAAACCGTAAAATGTCAAGAGTAAAGTGCCCTTATTTTAAACAATGTATCGTTCTAAATGCTTAATCCCTATGTAAAAAAGTTATTTTAGCAGGAATATGTTATTGAAAAAAATTAGAAAAATTTATTTTAGCCGTAAATCGAAAATAATGGGGACACCGGAGCTGTTCGAAGCGCCGAGCGCGCCGCGTACGCCCGAATATTTTCAAAGTCCCAACGTACCGATCAAGAGTAAAGTACCATTTTCCTACATTAGATTTCGTTCTAAATGCTTAATCCCTATGTAAAAACGTTAGTTAAGCAAGAATATCGTATTTTTAAAAAAATCTAATGATAGGATTTTCCAGAAAATTGAAAAAACCGAAAAATGTCAAGAGTAAAGTGCCATTTTCTGACATTAGATTTCGTTCTAAATGCTTAATCCCTATGTAGAAACGTTAGTTAAGCAAGAATATCGTATTTTTAAAAAAATCTAATGATAGGATTTTTCAGAAAATTGAAAAAACCGTAAAATGTCAAGAGTAAAGTGCCCTTATTTTAAACAATGTATCGTTCTAAATGCTTAATCCCTATGTAAAAAAGTTATTTAAGCAGGAATATGTTATTGAAAAAAATTAGAAAAATTTATTTTAGCCGTAAATCGAAAATAATGGATCGAGCGAATCGGTCGATTGCGCCGAGACGCGCTATGATGCAACAGACGAGCGATTGGAACGCCCGAATATTTTCAAAGTCCCAACGTACCGATCAAGAGTAAAGTACCATTTTCCTACATTAGATTTCGTTCTAAATGCTTAATCCCTATGTAAAAACGTTAGTTAAGCAAGAATATCGTATTTTTAAAAAAATCTAATGATAGGATTTTCCAGAAAATTGAAAAAACCGAAAAATGTCAAGAGTAAAGTGCCATTTTCTGACATTAGATTTCGTTCTAAATGCTTAATCCCTATGTAGAAACGTTAGTTAAGCAAGAATATCGTATTTTTAAAAAAATCTAATGATAGGATTTTTCAGAAAATTGAAAAAACCGTAAAATGTCAAGAGTAAAGTGCCCTTATTTTAAACAATGTATCGTTCTAAATGCTTAATCCCTATGTAAAAAAGTTATTTTAGCAGGAATATGTTATTGAAAAAAATTAGAAAAATTTATTTTAGCCGTAAATCGAAAATAATGGATCGAGCGAATCGGTCGATTGCGCCGAGACGCGCTATGATGCAACAGACGAGCGATTGGAACGCCCGAATATTTTCAAAGTCCCAACGTACCGATCAAGAGTAAAGTACCATTTTCCTACATTAGATTTCGTTCTAAATGCTTAATCCCTATGTAAAAACGTTAGTTAAGCAAGAATATCGTATTTTTAAAAAAATCTAATGATAGGATTTCCCAGAAAATTGAAAAAACCGAAAAATGTCAAGAGTAAAGTGCCATTTTCTGACATTAGATTTCGTTCTAAATGCTTAATCCCTATGTAGAAACGTTAGTTAAGCAAGAATATCGTATTTTTAAAAAAATCTAATGATAGGATTTTTCAGAAAATTGAAAAAACCGTAAAATGTCAAGAGTAAAGTGCCCTTATTTTAAACAATGTATCGTTCTAAATGCTTAATCCCTATGTAAAAAAGTTATTTAAGCAGGAATATGTTATTGAAAAAAATTAGAAAAATTTATTTTAGCCGTAAATCGAAAATAATGGATCGAGCGAATCGGTCGATTGCGCCGAGACGCGCTATGATGCAACAGACGAGCGATTGGAACCCCCGAATATTTTCAAAGTCCCAACGTACCGATCAAGAGTAAAGTACCATTTTCCTACATTAGATTTCGTTCTAAATGCTTAATCCCTATGTAAAAACGTTAGTTAAGCAAGAATATCGTATTTTTAAAAAAATCTAATGATAGGATTTTCCAGAAAATTGAAAAAACCGAAAAATGTCAAGAGTAAAGTGCCATTTTCTGACATTAGATTTCGTTCTAAATGCTTAATCCCTATGTAGAAACGTTAGTTAAGCAAGAATATCGTATTTTTAAAAAAATCTAATGATAGGATTTTTCAGAAAATTGAAAAAACCGTAAAATGTCAAGAGTAAAGTGCCCTTATTTTAAACAATGTATCGTTCTAAATGCTTAATCCCTATGTAAAAAAGTTATTTTAGCAGGAATATGTTATTGAAAAAAATTAGAAAAATTTATTTTAGCCGTAAATCGAAAATAATGGGGACACCGGAGCTGTTCGAAGCGCCGAGCGCGCCGCGTACGCCCGAATATTTTCAAAGTCCCAACGTACCGATCAAGAGTAAAGTACCATTTTCCTACATTAGATTTCGTTCTAAATGCTTAATCCCTATGTAAAAACGTTAGTTAAGCAAGAATATCGTATTTTTAAAAAAATCTAATGATAGGATTTTCCAGAAAATTGAAAAAACCGAAAAATGTCAAGAGTAAAGTGCCATTTTCTGACATTAGATTTCGTTCTAAATGCTTAATCCCTATGTAGAAACGTTAGTTAAGCAAGAATATCGTATTTTTAAAAAAATCTAATGATAGGATTTTTCAGAAAATTGAAAAAACCGTAAAATGTCAAGAGTAAAGTGCCCTTATTTTAAACAATGTATCGTTCTAAATGCTTAATCCCTATGTAAAAAAGTTATTTAAGCAGGAATATGTTATTGAAAAAAATTAGAAAAATTTATTTTAGCCGTAAATCGAAAATAATGGATCGAGCGAATCGGTCGATTGCGCCGAGACGCGCTATGATGCAACAGACGAGCGATTGGAACGCCCGAATATTTTCAAAGTCCCAACGTACCGATCAAGAGTAAAGTACCATTTTCCTACATTAGATTTCGTTCTAAATGCTTAATCCCTATGTAAAAACGTTAGTTAAGCAAGAATATCGTATTTTTAAAAAAATCTAATGATAGGATTTTCCAGAAAATTGAAAAAACCGAAAAATGTCAAGAGTAAAGTGCCATTTTCTGACATTAGATTTCGTTCTAAATGCTTAATCCCTATGTAGAAACGTTAGTTAAGCAAGAATATCGTATTTTTAAAAAAATCTAATGATAGGATTTTTCAGAAAATTGAAAAAACCGTAAAATGTCAAGAGTAAAGTGCCCTTATTTTAAACAATGTATCGTTCTAAATGCTTAATCCCTATGTAAAAAAGTTATTTTAGCAGGAATATGTTATTGAAAAAAATTAGAAAAATTTATTTTAGCCGTAAATCGAAAATAATGGGGACACCGGAGCTGTTCGAAGCGCCGAGCGCGCCGCGTACGCCCGAATATTTTCAAAGTCCCAACGTACCGATCAAGAGTAAAGTACCATTTTCCTACATTAGATTTCGTTCTAAATGCTTAATCCCTATGTAAAAACGTTAGTTAAGCAAGAATATCGTATTTTTAAAAAAATCTAATGATAGGATTTTCCAGAAAATTGAAAAAACCGAAAAATGTCAAGAGTAAAGTGCCATTTTCTGACATTAGATTTCGTTCTAAATGCTTAATCCCTATGTAGAAACGTTAGTTAAGCAAGAATATCGTATTTTTAAAAAAATCTAATGATAGGATTTTTCAGAAAATTGAAAAAACCGTAAAATGTCAAGAGTAAAGTGCCCTTATTTTAAACAATGTATCGTTCTAAATGCTTAATCCCTATGTAAAAAAGTTATTTAAGCAGGAATATGTTATTGAAAAAAATTAGAAAAATTTATTTTAGCCGTAAATCGAAAATAATGGATCGAGCGAATCGGTCGATTGCGCCGAGACGCGCTATGATGCAACAGACGAGCGATTGGAACGCCCGAATATTTTCAAAGTCCCAACGTACCGATCAAGAGTAAAGTACCATTTTCCTACATTAGATTTCGTTCTAAATGCTTAATCCCTATGTAAAAACGTTAGTTAAGCAAGAATATCGTATTTTTAAAAAAATCTAATGATAGGATTTCCCAGAAAATTGAAAAAACCGAAAAATGTCAAGAGTAAAGTGCCATTTTCTGACATTAGATTTCGTTCTAAATGCTTAATCCCTATGTAGAAACGTTAGTTAAGCAAGAATATCGTATTTTTAAAAAAATCTAATGATAGGATTTTTCAGAAAATTGAAAAAACCGTAAAATGTCAAGAGTAAAGTGCCCTTATTTTAAACAATGTATCGTTCTAAATGCTTAATCCCTATGTAAAAAAGTTATTTTAGCAGGAATATGTTATTGAAAAAAATTAGAAAAATTTATTTTAGCCGTAAATCGAAAATAATGGATCGAGCGAATCGGTCGATTGCGCCGAGACGCGCTATGATGCAACAGACGAGCGATTGGAACGCCCGAATATTTTCAAAGTCCCAACGTACCGATCAAGAGTAAAGTACCATTTTCCTACATTAGATTTCGTTCTAAATGCTTAATCCCTATGTAAAAACGTTAGTTAAGCAAGAATATCGTATTTTTAAAAAAATCTAATGATAGGATTTTCCAGAAAATTGAAAAAACCGAAAAATGTCAAGAGTAAAGTGCCATTTTCTGACATTAGATTTCGTTCTAAATGCTTAATCCCTATGTAGAAACGTTAGTTAAGCAAGAATATCGTATTTTTAAAAAAATCTAATGATAGGATTTTTCAGAAAATTGAAAAAACCGTAAAATGTCAAGAGTAAAGTGCCCTTACTTTAAACAATGTATCGTTCTAAATGCTTAATCCCTATGTAAAAAAGTTATTTAAGCAGGAATATGTTATTGAAAAAAATTAGAAAAATTTATTTTAGCCGTAAATCGAAAATAATGGATCGAGCGAATCGGTCGATTGCGCCGAGACGCGCTATGATGCAACAGACGAGCGATTGGAACGCCCGAATATTTTCAAAGTCCCAACGTACCGATCAAGAGTAAAGTACCATTTTCCTACATTAGATTTCGTTCTAAATGCTTAATCCCTATGTAAAAACGTTAGTTAAGCAAGAATATCGTATTTTTAAAAAAATCTAATGATAGGATTTTCCAGAAAATTGAAAAAACCGAAAAATGTCAAGAGTAAAGTGCCATTTTCTGACATTAGATTTCGTTCTAAATGCTTAATCCCTATGTAGAAACGTTAGTTAAGCAAGAATATCGTATTTTTAAAAAAATCTAATGATAGGATTTTTCAGAAAATTGAAAAAACCGTAAAATGTCAAGAGTAAAGTGCCCTTATTTTAAACAATGTATCGTTCTAAATGCTTAATCCCTATGTAAAAAAGTTATTTTAGCAGGAATATGTTATTGAAAAAAATTAGAAAAATTTATTTTAGCCGTAAATCGAAAATAATGGGGACACCGGAGCTGTTCGAAGCGCCGAGCGCGCCGCGTACGCCCGAATATTTTCAAAGTCCCAACGTACCGATCAAGAGTAAAGTACCATTTTCCTACATTAGATTTCGTTCTAAATGCTTAATCCCTATGTAAAAACGTTAGTTAAGCAAGAATATCGTATTTTTAAAAAAATCTAATGATAGGATTTTCCAGAAAATTGAAAAAACCGAAAAATGTCAAGAGTAAAGTGCCATTTTCTGACATTAGATTTCGTTCTAAATGCTTAATCCCTATGTAGAAACGTTAGTTAAGCAAGAATATCGTATTTTTAAAAAAATCTAATGATAGGATTTTTCAGAAAATTGAAAAAACCGTAAAATGTCAAGAGTAAAGTGCCCTTATTTTAAACAATGTATCGTTCTAAATGCTTAATCCCTATGTAAAAAAGTTATTTAAGCAGGAATATGTTATTGAAAAAAATTAGAAAAATTTATTTTAGCCGTAAATCGAAAATAATGGATCGAGCGAATCGGTCGATTGCGCCGAGACGCGCTATGATGCAACAGACGAGCGATTGGAACGCCCGAATATTTTCAAAGTCCCAACGTACCGATCAAGAGTAAAGTACCATTTTCCTACATTAGATTTCGTTCTAAATGCTTAATCCCTATGTAAAAACGTTAGTTAAGCAAGAATATCGTATTTTTAAAAAAATCTAATGATAGGATTTTCCAGAAAATTGAAAAAACCGAAAAATGTCAAGAGTAAAGTGCCATTTTCTGACATTAGATTTCGTTCTAAATGCTTAATCCCTATGTAGAAACGTTAGTTAAGCAAGAATATCGTATTTTTAAAAAAATCTAATGATAGGATTTTTCAGAAAATTGAAAAAACCGTAAAATGTCAAGAGTAAAGTGCCCTTATTTTAAACAATGTATCGTTCTAAATGCTTAATCCCTATGTAAAAAAGTTATTTTAGCAGGAATATGTTATTGAAAAAAATTAGAAAAATTTATTTTAGCCGTAAATCGAAAATAATGGGGACACCGGAGCTGTTCGAAGCGCCGAGCGCGCCGCGTACGCCCGAATATTTTCAAAGTCCCAACGTACCGATCAAGAGTAAAGTACCATTTTCCTACATTAGATTTCGTTCTAAATGCTTAATCCCTATGTAAAAACGTTAGTTAAGCAAGAATATCGTATTTTTAAAAAAATCTAATGATAGGATTTTCCAGAAAATTGAAAAAACCGAAAAATGTCAAGAGTAAAGTGCCATTTTCTGACATTAGATTTCGTTCTAAATGCTTAATCCCTATGTAGAAACGTTAGTTAAGCAAGAATATCGTATTTTTAAAAAAATCTAATGATAGGATTTTTCAGAAAATTGAAAAAACCGTAAAATGTCAAGAGTAAAGTGCCCTTATTTTAAACAATGTATCGTTCTAAATGCTTAATCCCTATGTAAAAAAGTTATTTAAGCAGGAATATGTTATTGAAAAAAATTAGAAAAATTTATTTTAGCCGTAAATCGAAAATAATGGATCGAGCGAATCGGTCGATTGCGCCGAGACGCGCTATGATCCCCCCCGTGTCCGCTACCTTGTCGTGGTGGGGGGGCTTCGTGCCCTAATGATCCTCAAGGCTGTGCCGGCGGGGATTTTATTCCCTGGCAGGTTCTACCTAGCCGGAGTGGCTTGAGGTGAGGGGCCAACTAAAGTCGGACACATACCGTAAACCTGTGGTCATGTTTTACAGGAACGGGGGTCTTGCCTTAACCGGCCGGACCGCGAGGATGACAACCTCTCTAAAAAATCCCTAGCCCCAAGCAGTGTTGCGCGGTGAAGAGGGCGTAGCTGGAGTAATCGCCAGCTATGGTTGGTGGGTGCACCAATCTTTAGCGGACAACCCCGGGGTACCTGGCGACCCCCCGGGCGTATTAGCCTTCCCCGGGTATGGCGGCTCTACCCGGGGTGACCTCCTTTCCGACCACACTCGTGGGATCAGATATGGATTCTTTTTCAAATACAACCGGGGAGGGGGGAAACGAGCGTGAGGTGGAGGTGCGCGGGCCTATCGTGCGCCTCAAAAGATGTACAGAGCCGGTGTCGCGGAGGCATTCTACAACACGCGGCGCAAAGAGGCCTGCGGAGGGCCTTGGCGACTGCGACGGGGGGGAGGAGTCGGACTTCTCCGTCTCCTCCCACCACTCGTCGCAGAGCGTCCCGGGCACCTCCACGAGGAAACGGGGCCGGCCACCGACGACCGGGCAATACGTTGGCCTCCAAGAGGCCAAACGCAAACAGGCTGAGGCTGAAAGAAGCCTCATAGCGGGCATTTTCGACCCGGTTGCCCCGGGACCGAGGCCCGCGAGTTCGAGCGACCCGCTTCCGGACGAGGTCGAGGTCGCTGCGGATTTCCGGGGCCGCCCGACGCGGGACGTTGCGGCCGCGGTAATGGAGTGCCTGGGCGATGTGGCCAGGATATCCAATGCCGCGACGGGGCTGAAGGCCAGTGCGGTGCGGTCCCTCCGGACGGCGGCCCTGAGCAGCCGGGTGGGCGTTGCGGAGCTGGCAGTTCGGTCGGCTCCCAGCGCCACCCGGCTGTTGGAGGCCGAGAACGCTCAATTGCGAGAGCAATTGGCGGAGTTGCGGGCGGAGGTCGCCCGACTCCGTCAAGCGGTGGAGGCGGGGCCGGCTGTTGCCGGGATGGCTCCGCCGCTGCCCCCTGATGGGGGCAAGGGGTTGCTGCCGGTTATCAGCGCTCGGGGGCCCCAGTCCCCTGGGCGAGGAGGGTCCTCGCCCCCACCCGCGGCTGTGCCAGCCGACTTGCTGGCACAGATCGGCTCCCTTATCGACGCCAAATTGGCATCGTTCAGAAGGGAGCTGGTCCCGCGGGTGCGAGGCCCGCGGTCGGCGGCACCCGTGCCGCCCGCCCCACCCCTGCCGATGGACAGGAGGGGGGGAAAGAAAAAGGGTGGCAGTGGGGGAGAGACTGTGGTCGCTAAGGCGACACAAATGCAGCCCGCCCCCACTGTTGCGCCGCCCTCCACCACACCTCCAACTGAGGTGTGGTCAAAGGTAGTTGGCCGGAAGGCCAAAAGGGCGGCTGCCGCAGATAAACCTGCGGCAGCTGCCAAGGCTGCTTTGACCGAGAGGGCGGCGAAGCGGGTGGCACCGGCTGCTCCCAAAAGGGCTCCCCTGCCGCCACGTCCGCCCCGCACGGCTGCCGTTACTCTAACGGTACCGGCCGGCGGGGCGATGAGTTACGCCGAGGCGATGGCCACTGCCAGGTCCAAAATAGACCTGGCAGAACTTGGCATCGCCTCGCTGAAGCCCAGGAGAGCGGTGACGGGGGCAATAATTTTAGAGGTCCCCGGAGCTGATGGAGCAGCCAAGGCCACTGCCCTGGCCTCTAAGATGGCTGACGCGCTGGCAGGGACCGGCGTGAAGGTCGCGCGCCCAATCAAAAAGGCCGACCTTAGGGTGCGCGGCCTGGTCGACTCGACCACGCCGGTGGAGGTCGCCGCAGCTGTCGCCCGTGTGGGAGGGTGCGACCGGGGGGATGTGAAGACCGGCGAAATCCGGTCTTCCCCCTCTGGTTTGGGCACCCTCTGGGTCCAGTGCCCTGCTGCGGCCGCGCGAAAAGTTGCGGTCGCTGGCAAATTGACAGTGGGCTGGACCCAGGCGACGGTGGAGGCCCTCAGCGCCCGCCCCTTGCAGTGCTACCGCTGCTTTGGCTTAGGCCACACGAGGCAGCGGTGCACTGCGGCCGAGGATCGGTCCGGCTGCTGTTTTGGGTGCGGCAGTCAGGACCACAGGGTGGCTGGCTGCACTGAACAGCCAAAGTGCCCGCTTTGCGCGGGTGCTGGCAAGCCGGCCGGCCACCGCCTCGGCAGCCGGGCGTGCCCTGCCAGCGCGAGACGCGGCAGAGGGAGCAGGGGGAGGAGAACCACGACGGCCAAGGCGGCAGCCGCCGTGGCAGCTACTAATACAAAAGATCCGGCACCCAAGGATGCCACCGTCACGCCCGCGGGGGCGGTTGGGGCTGATAAAACCCCAGACGCCACCGCTCCCGCGGCGGCGATGGAGATTGAGGTGCCGGAGTAATGGGGCCTACTGGCCCTATTATTCAGGCCAACCTGAACCGCTCGGTCAGGGCACAAGACCTTTTTGTGCAATTCCTGGCCGAGCGGGGTGCCGGGTTGGCCGTAGCGGCGGAGCCGTACCGGGTCCCCGACCATCCACATTGGATGGGGGACTTGGACGGCTCCGTCGTTATAATATGGGCAGGCCGGCCGGGGTCCCCGGCGTGCTCCGTTATCGAGCGCGGCCGGGGATACCTGGCCGTTGACTGGGGCGGCACCGTGGTTGTGGCGATCTACGCACCTCCGAGGTGGTCCCTCGTGGAGTATGAACAGTATCTGGACGTGGTGGGGAGATGCGTCTCTCGCTGCCAGCCGCGTCCGGTGCTGGTCCTGGGGGACTTCAACGCCAAGTCTTCAGCTTGGGGTTCCCCCAGGACGGACCCGAGGGGCCGGGAGGTGCTTGATTGGGCGACGGGACTCGGACTCTGTCTTCTAAACACGGGCTCGGTCCATACGTGCGTGCGGTATAACGGGGGGTCCATCGTTGACCTGTCATGGGCAACGCCCCCGGCCGTGCGCCGTATTACGGGGTGGAGGGTGGCGGAGGAGGTCGAGACGCTGTCCGACCACAGATACATTGTTCTCGGCCTTTCCGCCGCCCCATCGACGCCCCGACGTCGCCCCGCTGATGAGGGATCGCCTCAGCCACGGTGGGCGCTGAAGCGCCTCGACCAGGACGCTCTGATGGCGGCAGCCCACGTCGTGGCCTGGCCGGCAACACCGGCCGGGCCAGTCGACGGGACAAGGGAGGCCCATTGGTTCCGGGGCGCAATGACGTCGATTTGCGACGTCGCCATGCCCCGGGCCAGGGTCTTCCCGAGGAAGGCGGTGTACTGGTGGTCGCGCGCGATAGCGGATTTACGCACAGAGTGCGTCCGCGCGCGACGCCAGTACGCCCGCGCCCGTCGACGACGACGTTCCGACGTGGAGCTGGCTATCCAGCTGTATGGGCGATACAGGGAGAAGGTGGTCGCCCTGCAGCTGGCCATCAGGCAGGCGAAGAGCCAGGCCTGGCGCGACTTTCTCGGGTCTCTGAACCGAGATCCGTGGGGGCGCCCATACAAAATGGCGATGGGACGTTTACGTCCCTGGGCCCCCCCTCTGACGGAAAGCCTGGATCCGGGGATGCTCGGACGGGTCGTGGACGCGCTATTCCCCGTCAGCGGGGAGGCGTCCCGGCCCGTCCCTCAGCTAGAGGGACATGAGTGGTCCCCGGATCTGGAGGTCGCGCCGGAGGAAATGGCCGGGGTAGTCAAATGGCTTCGGGGCAAGAATACTGCCCCGGGGCCGGACGGTATCCCCGGCCGGGTCTGGTTGCTTGCCATGAGCGTCCTGGGCGGGAGGCTCAGAAGCCACTTCTCCGGGCTCCTGAGGTCCGGGGTGTTCCCGGACCTCTGGAGGAGAAGTCGGATGGTCCTCTTAAAGAAGGATGGGAGGCCTGCGGATTCTCCCTCCGCGTACCGGCCCATTTGCCTCCTGGACGAGGTGGGCAAGATCTTTGAAAGGATCATTGCTGCCCGCCTCGCCAGGCACCTGTCCCGCGTTGGCCCCGATCTGGCGGACTGCCAGTTCGGCTTTCGGGAGGGGCGATCGACGGTCGACGCAATCGACCGTCTAAAGTCCCTCTCGGACAATGCCGTGGCACGGGGCGGGGTGTGTTTGGCGGTGTCGATCGACATCGTCAATGCATTTAACACCCTGCCCTGGTCCGCCATTAGGGAGGCCCTGTTTGAACACCGGGTGCCTCCCTATCTGAGGCGGGTGATCGGGGCCTACCTGCGGGACAGGTGGGTGGAATACCCGGGCCGGTACGGGACGATACGGAGGGAAGTGGACTGCGGGGTCCCACAGGGGTCCGTGTTAGGACCACTCCTGTGGGACCTGGGATATAACGCAGTCCTGAGGGCCTCCCTGCCCGACGGTGCCACTGTCGTCTGCTATGCGGACGACACGTTAGTGGTCACCGTCGGGGACACCTTCGAGAGGACCATCCGACGAGCGGAGGTTGCGGTGGCAGCCGTCGTCGCGAAGATCCACGATCTGGGGCTGAAGATGGCCCCGGAGAAGGCCGAGGCCGTCTGGTTTGGACGGCCTCGGTCGCGGCCACCGGCCGGATCGTGGATCTGGGTTGGAGGAGCCTGCGTCGAGGTGAAGTCCGAGATCAAGTATCTCGGACTGATCCTCGACAGCCACTGGAGATTCGGGGCGCATTTCGGCCGCCTCGTCCCCCGAGTTGAGAGGGCGGCGGCCTCGCTCGGCCGCCTGTTGCCCAATCTCGGGGGACCGGATAACATGGTGCGTCGCCTATACCTGGGCGTGGTGCGGTCCATGGCCTTGTACGGCGCCCCGATCTGGGGGCCGTCCGCGAGGGCAAGCCGGCGCATCACTTTGTTGTTGCGCCGGCTTCAGAGGCAAATGGCCCTTCGCCTCATACGGGGTTACCGCACCGCGTCTACCGTGGCGGCGCTTGCTCTGGCGGGAGAAATTCCCTTCGAGCTGCAGGCGGCGATGCGCGCCTATGTCTATAGGCGCATATGCATCGCTGGCCGGGCTCGGGGGGACCCGCCGGAGCAGGAGGCGGTCGACGGCTTCGAACTCCAGGCCCGGGGACTAGCGCTCGCCAGATGGCATGCGGAGCTTTGCTCCCATGCCGCCGAGCGCGTCCCCGGGGCTCTCCTGCCACACTTCACCTCGTGGCGGGAGAGGCGGTTTGGCAGGCTCACCTACCGTGCGACGCAGGTGTTCACCGGGCATGGCTGCTTCGGTGTGTACCTGTGTCGCATCGGTCGGGAAGCGACGACGGTGTGCCACCACTGTGGCGCGGAGGAGGACTCGGCGCAGCATACACTGGAGGTATGCCCCGCCTTTTCAGTGCTGCGCCGAGTCCTAAGACGGGAAGTTGGTCGCGACCTCGCTCTCTCCAGCTTAGTTGGGGCCATGCTGGAGAGCCCAAGAAAATGGGCGGCAGCCATCGCCTTCTGCGAAGAGGTGATGCTGCAGAAGGAGGCTGCCGAGCGGGGTCGCCGTGAGCGGGGGGTGCGGCGTGTGCGCCCACGCCTAGAGCCCCCCTCCCCGAGCAGATGAGAATAGGCGGGCGGCGGGTGTACCAGATTACTGGTTTAATTGCCCGCCGCCCGCCAACCCCCCCCCAACTGAAGCTGTCCTCCCCATAGTGGGAGTGACGAGGCGGTGTGGGGTGCGGTCCCCCGCACCGCCGAAGCAAGATGATTCATGGGGGGAGTATAAATCTCCTCCCCGGGACGCGGCCGGCCATCGCCATTCCATCCTGGTGGCCGGCCAGGCGAGGGGGAGCCGCGGTTGTGTTCTGTAAGAGTTCCCGTGGCTCCCCCGCTACTCGCCAGCGCCCTAGGCCGCCGTGGGGGTTTTAGCGGGTCAAAACCCGCACTACCCCCGCCCCGCCCCTCGGGCGGGCCGGGGGTGTCTGACCAGCAGATTTCCCCCACGTTAAACAAAAAAAAAAAAAAAAAAAAAAAAAAAAAAAGACGCGCTATGATGCAACAGACGAGCGATTGGAACGCCCGAATATTTTCAAAGTCCCAACGTACCGATCAAGAGTAAAGTACCATTTTCCTACATTAGATTTCGTTCTAAATGCTTAATCCCTATGTAAAAACGTTAGTTAAGCAAGAATATCGTATTTTTAAAAAAATCTAATGATAGGATTTCCCAGAAAATTGAAAAAACCGAAAAATGTCAAGAGTAAAGTGCCATTTTCTGACATTAGATTTCGTTCTAAATGCTTAATCCCTATGTAGAAACGTTAGTTAAGCAAGAATATCGTATTTTTAAAAAAATCTAATGATAGGATTTTTCAGAAAATTGAAAAAACCGTAAAATGTCAAGAGTAAAGTGCCCTTATTTTAAACAATGTATCGTTCTAAATGCTTAATCCCTATGTAAAAAAGTTATTTTAGCAGGAATATGTTATTGAAAAAAATTAGAAAAATTTATTTTAGCCGTAAATCGAAAATAATGGATCGAGCGAATCGGTCGATTGCGCCGAGACGCGCTATGATGCAACAGACGAGCGATTGGAACGCCCGAATATTTTCAAAGTCCCAACGTACCGATCAAGAGTAAAGTACCATTTTCCTACATTAGATTTCGTTCTAAATGCTTAATCCCTATGTAAAAACGTTAGTTAAGCAAGAATATCGTATTTTTAAAAAAATCTAATGATAGGATTTCCCAGAAAATTGAAAAAACCGAAAAATGTCAAGAGTAAAGTGCCATTTTCTGACATTAGATTTCGTTCTATATGCTTAATCCCTATGTAGAAACGTTAGTTAAGCAAGAATATCGTATTTTTAAAAAAATCTAATGATAGGATTTTTCAGAAAATTGAAAAAACCGTAAAATGTCAAGAGTAAAGTGCCCTTATTTTAAACAATGTATCGTTCTAAATGCTTAATCCCTATGTAAAAAAGTTATTTAAGCAGGAATATGTTATTGAAAAAAATTAGAAAAATTTATTTTAGCCGTAAATCGAAAATAATGGATCGAGCGAATCGGTCGATTGCGCCGAGACGCGCTATGATGCAACAGACGAGCGATTGGAACCCCCGAATATTTTCAAAGTCCCAACGTACCGATCAAGAGTAAAGTACCATTTTCCTACATTAGATTTCGTTCTAAATGCTTAATCCCTATGTAAAAACGTTAGTTAAGCAAGAATATCGTATTTTTAAAAAAATCTAATGATAGGATTTTCCAGAAAATTGAAAAAACCGAAAAATGTCAAGAGTAAAGTGCCATTTTCTGACATTAGATTTCGTTCTAAATGCTTAATCCCTATGTAGAAACGTTAGTTAAGCAAGAATATCGTATTTTTAAAAAAATCTAATGATAGGATTTTTCAGAAAATTGAAAAAACCGTAAAATGTCAAGAGTAAAGTGCCCTTATTTTAAACAATGTATCGTTCTAAATGCTTAATCCCTATGTAAAAAAGTTATTTTAGCAGGAATATGTTATTGAAAAAAATTAGAAAAATTTATTTTAGCCGTAAATCGAAAATAATGGGGACACCGGAGCTGTTCGAAGCGCCGAGCGCGCCGCGTACGCCCGAATATTTTCAAAGTCCCAACGTACCGATCAAGAGTAAAGTACCATTTTCCTACATTAGATTTCGTTCTAAATGCTTAATCCCTATGTAAAAACGTTAGTTAAGCAAGAATATCGTATTTTTAAAAAAATCTAATGATAGGATTTTCCAGAAAATTGAAAAAACCGAAAAATGTCAAGAGTAAAGTGCCATTTTCTGACATTAGATTTCGTTCTAAATGCTTAATCCCTATGTAGAAACGTTAGTTAAGCAAGAATATCGTATTTTTAAAAAAATCTAATGATAGGATTTTTCAGAAAATTGAAAAAACCGTAAAATGTCAAGAGTAAAGTGCCCTTATTTTAAACAATGTATCGTTCTAAATGCTTAATCCCTATGTAAAAAAGTTATTTAAGCAGGAATATGTTATTGAAAAAAATTAGAAAAATTTATTTTAGCCGTAAATCGAAAATAATGGATCGAGCGAATCGGTCGATTGCGCCGAGACGCGCTATGATGCAACAGACGAGCGATTGGAACGCCCGAATATTTTCAAAGTCCCAACGTACCGATCAAGAGTAAAGTACCATTTTCCTACATTAGATTTCGTTCTAAATGCTTAATCCCTATGTAAAAACGTTAGTTAAGCAAGAATATCGTATTTTTAAAAAAATCTAATGATAGGATTTCCCAGAAAATTGAAAAAACCGAAAAATGTCAAGAGTAAAGTGCCATTTTCTGACATTAGATTTCGTTCTAAATGCTTAATCCCTATGTAGAAACGTTAGTTAAGCAAGAATATCGTATTTTTAAAAAAATCTAATGATAGGATTTTTCAGAAAATTGAAAAAACCGTAAAATGTCAAGAGTAAAGTGCCCTTATTTTAAACAATGTATCGTTCTAAATGCTTAATCCCTATGTAAAAAAGTTATTTAAGCAGGAATATGTTATTGAAAAAAATTAGAAAAATTTATTTTAGCCGTAAATCGAAAATAATGGATCGAGCGAATCGGTCGATTGCGCCGAGACGCGCTATGATGCAACAGACGAGCGATTGGAACCCCCGAATATTTTCAAAGTCCCAACGTACCGATCAAGAGTAAAGTACCATTTTCCTACATTAGATTTCGTTCTAAATGCTTAATCCCTATGTAAAAACGTTAGTTAAGCAAGAATATCGTATTTTTAAAAAAATCTAATGATAGGATTTTCCAGAAAATTGAAAAAACCGAAAAATGTCAAGAGTAAAGTGCCATTTTCTGACATTAGATTTCGTTCTAAATGCTTAATCCCTATGTAGAAACGTTAGTTAAGCAAGAATATCGTATTTTTAAAAAAATCTAATGATAGGATTTTTCAGAAAATTGAAAAAACCGTAAAATGTCAAGAGTAAAGTGCCCTTATTTTAAACAATGTATCGTTCTAAATGCTTAATCCCTATGTAAAAAAGTTATTTTAGCAGGAATATGTTATTGAAAAAAATTAGAAAAATTTATTTTAGCCGTAAATCGAAAATAATGGGGACACCGGAGCTGTTCGAAGCGCCGAGCGCGCCGCGTACGCCCGAATATTTTCAAAGTCCCAACGTACCGATCAAGAGTAAAGTACCATTTTCCTACATTAGATTTCGTTCTAAATGCTTAATCCCTATGTAAAAACGTTAGTTAAGCAAGAATATCGTATTTTTAAAAAAATCTAATGATAGGATTTTCCAGAAAATTGAAAAAACCGAAAAATGTCAAGAGTAAAGTGCCATTTTCTGACATTAGATTTCGTTCTAAATGCTTAATCCCTATGTAGAAACGTTAGTTAAGCAAGAATATCGTATTTTTAAAAAAATCTAATGATAGGATTTTTCAGAAAATTGAAAAAACCGTAAAATGTCAAGAGTAAAGTGCCCTTATTTTAAACAATGTATCGTTCTAAATGCTTAATCCCTATGTAAAAAAGTTATTTAAGCAGGAATATGTTATTGAAAAAAATTAGAAAAATTTATTTTAGCCGTAAATCGAAAATAATGGATCGAGCGAATCGGTCGATTGCGCCGAGACGCGCTATGATGCAACAGACGAGCGATTGGAACGCCCGAATATTTTCAAAGTCCCAACGTACCGATCAAGAGTAAAGTACCATTTTCCTACATTAGATTTCGTTCTAAATGCTTAATCCCTATGTAAAAACGTTAGTTAAGCAAGAATATCGTATTTTTAAAAAAATCTAATGATAGGATTTTCCAGAAAATTGAAAAAACCGAAAAATGTCAAGAGTAAAGTGCCATTTTCTGACATTAGATTTCGTTCTAAATGCTTAATCCCTATGTAGAAACGTTAGTTAAGCAAGAATATCGTATTTTTAAAAAAATCTAATGATAGGATTTTTCAGAAAATTGAAAAAACCGTAAAATGTCAAGAGTAAAGTGCCCTTATTTTAAACAATGTATCGTTCTAAATGCTTAATCCCTATGTAAAAAAGTTATTTTAGCAGGAATATGTTATTGAAAAAAATTAGAAAAATTTATTTTAGCCGTAAATCGAAAATAATGGGGACACCGGAGCTGTTCGAAGCGCCGAGCGCGCCGCGTACGCCCGAATATTTTCAAAGTCCCAACGTACCGATCAAGAGTAAAGTACCATTTTCCTACATTAGATTTCGTTCTAAATGCTTAATCCCTATGTAAAAACGTTAGTTAAGCAAGAATATCGTATTTTTAAAAAAATCTAATGATAGGATTTTCCAGAAAATTGAAAAAACCGAAAAATGTCAAGAGTAAAGTGCCATTTTCTGACATTAGATTTCGTTCTAAATGCTTAATCCCTATGTAGAAACGTTAGTTAAGCAAGAATATCGTATTTTTAAAAAAATCTAATGATAGGATTTTTCAGAAAATTGAAAAAACCGTAAAATGTCAAGAGTAAAGTGCCCTTATTTTAAACAATGTATCGTTCTAAATGCTTAATCCCTATGTAAAAAAGTTATTTAAGCAGGAATATGTTATTGAAAAAAATTAGAAAAATTTATTTTAGCCGTAAATCGAAAATAATGGATCGAGCGAATCGGTCGATTGCGCCGAGACGCGCTATGATGCAACAGACGAGCGATTGGAACGCCCGAATATTTTCAAAGTCCCAACGTACCGATCAAGAGTAAAGTACCATTTTCCTACATTAGATTTCGTTCTAAATGCTTAATCCCTATGTAAAAACGTTAGTTAAGCAAGAATATCGTATTTTTAAAAAAATCTAATGATAGGATTTCCCAGAAAATTGAAAAAACCGAAAAATGTCAAGAGTAAAGTGCCATTTTCTGACATTAGATTTCGTTCTAAATGCTTAATCCCTATGTAGAAACGTTAGTTAAGCAAGAATATCGTATTTTTAAAAAAATCTAATGATAGGATTTTTCAGAAAATTGAAAAAACCGTAAAATGTCAAGAGTAAAGTGCCCTTATTTTAAACAATGTATCGTTCTAAATGCTTAATCCCTATGTAAAAAAGTTATTTTAGCAGGAATATGTTATTGAAAAAAATTAGAAAAATTTATTTTAGCCGTAAATCGAAAATAATGGATCGAGCGAATCGGTCGATTGCGCCGAGACGCGCTATGATGCAACAGACGAGCGATTGGAACGCCCGAATATTTTCAAAGTCCCAACGTACCGATCAAGAGTAAAGTACCATTTTCCTACATTAGATTTCGTTCTAAATGCTTAATCCCTATGTAAAAACGTTAGTTAAGCAAGAATATCGTATTTTTAAAAAAATCTAATGATAGGATTTTCCAGAAAATTGAAAAAACCGAAAAATGTCAAGAGTAAAGTGCCATTTTCTGACATTAGATTTCGTTCTAAATGCTTAATCCCTATGTAGAAACGTTAGTTAAGCAAGAATATCGTATTTTTAAAAAAATCTAATGATAGGATTTTTCAGAAAATTGAAAAAACCGTAAAATGTCAAGAGTAAAGTGCCCTTACTTTAAACAATGTATCGTTCTAAATGCTTAATCCCTATGTAAAAAAGTTATTTAAGCAGGAATATGTTATTGAAAAAAATTAGAAAAATTTATTTTAGCCGTAAATCGAAAATAATGGATCGAGCGAATCGGTCGATTGCGCCGAGACGCGCTATGATGCAACAGACGAGCGATTGGAACGCCCGAATATTTTCAAAGTCCCAACGTACCGATCAAGAGTAAAGTACCATTTTCCTACATTAGATTTCGTTCTAAATGCTTAATCCCTATGTAAAAACGTTAGTTAAGCAAGAATATCGTATTTTTAAAAAAATCTAATGATAGGATTTTCCAGAAAATTGAAAAAACCGAAAAATGTCAAGAGTAAAGTGCCATTTTCTGACATTAGATTTCGTTCTAAATGCTTAATCCCTATGTAGAAACGTTAGTTAAGCAAGAATATCGTATTTTTAAAAAAATCTAATGATAGGATTTTTCAGAAAATTGAAAAAACCGTAAAATGTCAAGAGTAAAGTGCCCTTATTTTAAACAATGTATCGTTCTAAATGCTTAATCCCTATGTAAAAAAGTTATTTTAGCAGGAATATGTTATTGAAAAAAATTAGAAAAATTTATTTTAGCCGTAAATCGAAAATAATGGGGACACCGGAGCTGTTCGAAGCGCCGAGCGCGCCGCGTACGCCCGAATATTTTCAAAGTCCCAACGTACCGATCAAGAGTAAAGTACCATTTTCCTACATTAGATTTCGTTCTAAATGCTTAATCCCTATGTAAAAACGTTAGTTAAGCAAGAATATCGTATTTTTAAAAAAATCTAATGATAGGATTTTCCAGAAAATTGAAAAAACCGAAAAATGTCAAGAGTAAAGTGCCATTTTCTGACATTAGATTTCGTTCTAAATGCTTAATCCCTATGTAGAAACGTTAGTTAAGCAAGAATATCGTATTTTTAAAAAAATCTAATGATAGGATTTTTCAGAAAATTGAAAAAACCGTAAAATGTCAAGAGTAAAGTGCCCTTATTTTAAACAATGTATCGTTCTAAATGCTTAATCCCTATGTAAAAAAGTTATTTAAGCAGGAATATGTTATTGAAAAAAATTAGAAAAATTTATTTTAGCCGTAAATCGAAAATAATGGATCGAGCGAATCGGTCGATTGCGCCGAGACGCGCTATGATGCAACAGACGAGCGATTGGAACGCCCGAATATTTTCAAAGTCCCAACGTACCGATCAAGAGTAAAGTACCATTTTCCTACATTAGATTTCGTTCTAAATGCTTAATCCCTATGTAAAAACGTTAGTTAAGCAAGAATATCGTATTTTTAAAAAAATCTAATGATAGGATTTTCCAGAAAATTGAAAAAACCGAAAAATGTCAAGAGTAAAGTGCCATTTTCTGACATTAGATTTCGTTCTAAATGCTTAATCCCTATGTAGAAACGTTAGTTAAGCAAGAATATCGTATTTTTAAAAAAATCTAATGATAGGATTTTTCAGAAAATTGAAAAAACCGTAAAATGTCAAGAGTAAAGTGCCCTTACTTTAAACAATGTATCGTTCTAAATGCTTAATCCCTATGTAAAAAAGTTATTTAAGCAGGAATATGTTATTGAAAAAAATTAGAAAAATTTATTTTAGCCGTAAATCGAAAATAATGGATCGAGCGAATCGGTCGATTGCGCCGAGACGCGCTATGATGCAACAGACGAGCGATTGGAACGCCCGAATATTTTCAAAGTCCCAACGTACCGATCAAGAGTAAAGTACCATTTTCCTACATTAGATTTCGTTCTAAATGCTTAATCCCTATGTAAAAACGTTAGTTAAGCAAGAATATCGTATTTTTAAAAAAATCTAATGATAGGATTTTCCAGAAAATTGAAAAAACCGAAAAATGTCAAGAGTAAAGTGCCATTTTCTGACATTAGATTTCGTTCTAAATGCTTAATCCCTATGTAGAAACGTTAGTTAAGCAAGAATATCGTATTTTTAAAAAAATCTAATGATAGGATTTTTCAGAAAATTGAAAAAACCGTAAAATGTCAAGAGTAAAGTGCCCTTATTTTAAACAATGTATCGTTCTAAATGCTTAATCCCTATGTAAAAAAGTTATTTTAGCAGGAATATGTTATTGAAAAAAATTAGAAAAATTTATTTTAGCCGTAAATCGAAAATAATGGGGACACCGGAGCTGTTCGAAGCGCCGAGCGCGCCGCGTACGCCCGAATATTTTCAAAGTCCCAACGTACCGATCAAGAGTAAAGTACCATTTTCCTACATTAGATTTCGTTCTAAATGCTTAATCCCTATGTAAAAACGTTAGTTAAGCAAGAATATCGTATTTTTAAAAAAATCTAATGATAGGATTTTCCAGAAAATTGAAAAAACCGAAAAATGTCAAGAGTAAAGTGCCATTTTCTGACATTAGATTTCGTTCTAAATGCTTAATCCCTATGTAGAAACGTTAGTTAAGCAAGAATATCGTATTTTTAAAAAAATCTAATGATAGGATTTTTCAGAAAATTGAAAAAACCGTAAAATGTCAAGAGTAAAGTGCCCTTATTTTAAACAATGTATCGTTCTAAATGCTTAATCCCTATGTAAAAAAGTTATTTAAGCAGGAATATGTTATTGAAAAAAATTAGAAAAATTTATTTTAGCCGTAAATCGAAAATAATGGATCGAGCGAATCGGTCGATTGCGCCGAGACGCGCTATGATGCAACAGACGAGCGATTGGAACGCCCGAATATTTTCAAAGTCCCAACGTACCGATCAAGAGTAAAGTACCATTTTCCTACATTAGATTTCGTTCTAAATGCTTAATCCCTATGTAAAAACGTTAGTTAAGCAAGAATATCGTATTTTTAAAAAAATCTAATGATAGGATTTCCCAGAAAATTGAAAAAACCGAAAAATGTCAAGAGTAAAGTGCCATTTTCTGACATTAGATTTCGTTCTAAATGCTTAATCCCTATGTAGAAACGTTAGTTAAGCAAGAATATCGTATTTTTAAAAAAATCTAATGATAGGATTTTTCAGAAAATTGAAAAAACCGTAAAATGTCAAGAGTAAAGTGCCCTTATTTTAAACAATGTATCGTTCTAAATGCTTAATCCCTATGTAAAAAAGTTATTTTAGCAGGAATATGTTATTGAAAAAAATTAGAAAAATTTATTTTAGCCGTAAATCGAAAATAATGGATCGAGCGAATCGGTCGATTGCGCCGAGACGCGCTATGATGCAACAGACGAGCGATTGGAACGCCCGAATATTTTCAAAGTCCCAACGTACCGATCAAGAGTAAAGTACCATTTTCCTACATTAGATTTCGTTCTAAATGCTTAATCCCTATGTAAAAACGTTAGTTAAGCAAGAATATCGTATTTTTAAAAAAATCTAATGATAGGATTTCCCAGAAAATTGAAAAAACCGAAAAATGTCAAGAGTAAAGTGCCATTTTCTGACATTAGATTTCGTTCTAAATGCTTAATCCCTATGTAGAAACGTTAGTTAAGCAAGAATATCGTATTTTTAAAAAAATCTAATGATAGGATTTTTCAGAAAATTGAAAAAACCGTAAAATGTCAAGAGTAAAGTGCCCTTATTTTAAACAATGTATCGTTCTAAATGCTTAATCCCTATGTAAAAAAGTTATTTAAGCAGGAATATGTTATTGAAAAAAATTAGAAAAATTTATTTTAGCCGTAAATCGAAAATAATGGATCGAGCGAATCGGTCGATTGCGCCGAGACGCGCTATGATGCAACAGACGAGCGATTGGAACCCCCGAATATTTTCAAAGTCCCAACGTACCGATCAAGAGTAAAGTACCATTTTCCTACATTAGATTTCGTTCTAAATGCTTAATCCCTATGTAAAAACGTTAGTTAAGCAAGAATATCGTATTTTTAAAAAAATCTAATGATAGGATTTTCCAGAAAATTGAAAAAACCGAAAAATGTCAAGAGTAAAGTGCCATTTTCTGACATTAGATTTCGTTCTAAATGCTTAATCCCTATGTAGAAACGTTAGTTAAGCAAGAATATCGTATTTTTAAAAAAATCTAATGATAGGATTTTTCAGAAAATTGAAAAAACCGTAAAATGTCAAGAGTAAAGTGCCCTTATTTTAAACAATGTATCGTTCTAAATGCTTAATCCCTATGTAAAAAAGTTATTTTAGCAGGAATATGTTATTGAAAAAAATTAGAAAAATTTATTTTAGCCGTAAATCGAAAATAATGGGGACACCGGAGCTGTTCGAAGCGCCGAGCGCGCCGCGTACGCCCGAATATTTTCAAAGTCCCAACGTACCGATCAAGAGTAAAGTACCATTTTCCTACATTAGATTTCGTTCTAAATGCTTAATCCCTATGTAAAAACGTTAGTTAAGCAAGAATATCGTATTTTTAAAAAAATCTAATGATAGGATTTTCCAGAAAATTGAAAAAACCGAAAAATGTCAAGAGTAAAGTGCCATTTTCTGACATTAGATTTCGTTCTAAATGCTTAATCCCTATGTAGAAACGTTAGTTAAGCAAGAATATCGTATTTTTAAAAAAATCTAATGATAGGATTTTTCAGAAAATTGAAAAAACCGTAAAATGTCAAGAGTAAAGTGCCCTTATTTTAAACAATGTATCGTTCTAAATGCTTAATCCCTATGTAAAAAAGTTATTTAAGCAGGAATATGTTATTGAAAAAAATTAGAAAAATTTATTTTAGCCGTAAATCGAAAATAATGGATCGAGCGAATCGGTCGATTGCGCCGAGACGCGCTATGATGCAACAGACGAGCGATTGGAACGCCCGAATATTTTCAAAGTCCCAACGTACCGATCAAGAGTAAAGTACCATTTTCCTACATTAGATTTCGTTCTAAATGCTTAATCCCTATGTAAAAACGTTAGTTAAGCAAGAATATCGTATTTTTAAAAAAATCTAATGATAGGATTTTCCAGAAAATTGAAAAAACCGAAAAATGTCAAGAGTAAAGTGCCATTTTCTGACATTAGATTTCGTTCTAAATGCTTAATCCCTATGTAGAAACGTTAGTTAAGCAAGAATATCGTATTTTTAAAAAAATCTAATGATAGGATTTTTCAGAAAATTGAAAAAACCGTAAAATGTCAAGAGTAAAGTGCCCTTATTTTAAACAATGTATCGTTCTAAATGCTTAATCCCTATGTAAAAAAGTTATTTTAGCAGGAATATGTTATTGAAAAAAATTAGAAAAATTTATTTTAGCCGTAAATCGAAAATAATGGGGACACCGGAGCTGTTCGAAGCGCCGAGCGCGCCGCGTACCCCCCCCGTGTCCGCTACCTTGTCGTGGTGGGGGGGCTTCGTGCCCTAATGATCCTCAAGGCTGTGCCGGTGGGGATTTTATTCCCTGGCAGGTTCTACCTAGCCGGAGTGGCTTGAGGTGAGGGGCCAACTAAAGTCGGACACATACCGTAAACCTGTGGTCATGTTTTACAGGAACGGGGGTCTTGCCTTAACCGGCCGGACCGCGAGGATGACAACCTCTCTAAAAAATCCCTAGCCCCAAGCAGTGTTGCGCGGTGAAGAGGGCGTAGCTGGAGTAAGCGCCAGCTATGGTTGGTGGGTGCACCAATCGTTAGCGGACAACCCCGGGGTACCTGGCGACCCCCCGGGCGTATTAGCCTTCCCCGGGTATGGCGGCTCTACCCGGGGTGACCTCCTTTCCGACCACACTCGTGGGATCAGATATGGATTCTTTTTCAAATACAACCGGGGAGGGGGGAAACGAGCGTGAGGTGGAGGTGCGCGGGCCTATCGTGCGCCTCAAAAGATGTACAGAGCCGGTGTCGCGGAGGCATTCTGCAACACGCGGCGCAAAGAGGCCTGCGGAGGGCCTTGGCGACTGCGACGGGGGGGAGGAGTCGGACTTCTCCGTCTCCTCCCACCACTCGTCGCAGAGCGTCCCGGGCACCTCCACGAGGAAACGGGGCCGGCCACCGACGACCGGGCAATACGTTGGCCTCCAAGAGGCCAAACGCAAACAGGCTGAGGCTGAAAGAAGCCTCATAGCGGGCATTTTCGACCCGGTTGCCCCGGGACCGAGGCCCGCGAGTTCGAGCGACCCGCTTCCGGACGAGGTCGAGGTCGCTGCGGATTTCCGGGGCCGCCCGACGCGGGACGTTGCGGCCGCGGTAATGGAGTGCCTGGGCGATGTGGCCAGGATATCCAATGCCGCGACGGGGCTGAAGGCCAGTGCGGTGCGGTCCCTCCGGACGGCGGCCCTGAGCAGCCGGGTGGGCGTTGCGGAGCTGGCAGTTCGGTCGGCTCCCAGCGCCACCCGGCTGTTGGAGGCCGAGAACGCTCAATTGCGAGAGCAATTGGCGGAGTTGCGGGCGGAGGTCGCCCGACTCCGTCAAGCGGTGGAGGCGGGGCCGGCTGTTGCCGGGATGGCTCCGCCGCTGCCCCCTGATGGGGGCAAGGGGTTGCTGCCGGTTATCAGCGCTCGGGGGCCCCAGTCCCCTGGGCGAGGAGGGTCCTCGCCCCCACCCGCGGCTGTGCCAGCCGACTTGCTGGCACAGATCGGCTCCCTTATCGACGCCAAATTGGCATCGTTCAGAAGGGAGCTGGTCCCGCGGGTGCGAGGCCCGCGATCGGCGGCACCCGTGCCGCCCGCCCCACCCCTGCCGATGGACAGGAGGGGGGGAAAGAAAAAGGGTGGCAGTGGGGGAGAGACTGTGGTCGCTAAGGCGACACAAATGCAGCCCGCCCCCACTGTTGCGCCGCCCTCCACCACACCTCCAACTGAGGTGTGGTCAAAGGTAGTTGGCCGGAAGGCCAAAAGGGCGGCTGCCGCAGATAAACCTGCGGCAGCTGCCAAGGCTGCTTTGACCGAGAGGGCGGCGAAGCGGGTGGCACCGGCTGCTCCCAAAAGGGCTCCCCTGCCGCCACGTCCGCCCCGCACGGCTGCCGTTACTCTAACGGTACCGGCCGGCGGGGCGATGAGTTACGCCGAGGCGATGGCCACTGCCAGGTCCAAAATAGACCTGGCAGAACTTGGCATCGCCTCGCTGAAGCCCAGGAGAGCGGTGACGGGGGCAATAATTTTAGAGGTCCCCGGAGCTGATGGAGCAGCCAAGGCCACTGCCCTGGCCTCTAAGATGGCTGACGCGCTTGCAGGGACCGGCGTGAAGGTCGCGCGCCCAATCAAAAAGGCCGACCTTAGGGTGCGCGGCCTGGTCGACTCGACCACGCCGGTGGAGGTCGCCGCAGCTGTCGCCCGTGTGGGAGGGTGCGACCGGGGGGATGTGAAGACCGGCGAAATCCGGTCTTCCCCCTCTGGTTTGGGCACCCTCTGGGTCCAGTGCCCTGCTGCGGCCGCGCGCAAAGTTGCGGTCGCTGGCAAATTGACAGTGGGCTGGACCCAGGCGACGGTGGAGGCCCTCAGCGCCCGCCCCTTGCAGTGCTACCGCTGCTTTGGCTTAGGCCACACGAGGCAGCGGTGCACTGCGGCCGAGGATCGGTCCGGCTGCTGTTTTGGGTGCGGCAGTCAGGACCACAGGGTGGCTGGCTGCACTGAACAGCCAAAGTGCCCGCTTTGCGCGGGTGCTGGCAAGCCGGCCGGCCACCGCCTCGGCAGCCGGGCGTGCCCTGCCAGCGCGAGACGCGGCAGAGGGAGCAGGGGGAGGAGAACCACGACGGCCAAGGCGGCAGCCGCCGTGGCAGCTACTAATACAAAAGATCCGGCACCCAAGGATGCCACCGTCACGCCCGCGGGGGCGGTTGGGGCTGATAAAACCCCAGACGCCACCGCTCCCGCGGCGGCGATGGAGATTGAGGCGCCGGAGTAATGGGGCCTACTGGCCCTATTATTCAGGCCAACCTGAACCGCTCGGTCAGGGCACAAGACCTTTTTGTGCAATTCCTGGCCGAGCGGGGTGCCGGGTTGGCCGTAGCGGCGGAGCCGTACCGGGTCCCCGACCATCCACATTGGATGGGGGACTTGGACGGCTCCGTCGTTATAATATGGGCAGGCCGGCCGGGGTCCCCGGCGTGCTCCGTTATCGAGCGCGGCCGGGGATACCTGGCCGTTGACTGGGGCGGCACCGTGGTTGTGGCGATCTACGCACCTCCGAGGTGGTCCCTCGTGGAGTATGAACAGTATCTGGACGTGGTGGGGAGATGCGTCTCTCGCTGCCAGCCGCGTCCGGTGCTGGTCCTGGGGGACTTCAACGCCAAGTCTTCAGCTTGGGGTTCCCCCAGGACGGACCCGAGGGGCCGGGAGGTGCTTGATTGGGCGGCGGGACTCGGACTCTGTCTTCTAAACACGGGCTCGGTCCATACGTGCGTGCGGTATAACGGGGGGTCCATCGTTGACCTGTCATGGGCAACGCCCCCGGCCGTGCGCCGTATTACGGGGTGGAGGGTGGCGGAGGAGGTCGAGACGCTGTCCGACCACAGATACATTGTTCTCGGCCTCTCCGCCGCCCCATCGACGCCCCGACGTCGCCCCGCTGATGAGGGATCGCCTCAGCCACGGTGGGCGCTGAAGCGCCTCGACCGGGACGCTCTGATGGCGGCAGCCCACGTCGTGGCCTGGCCGGCAACACCGGCCGGGCCAGTCGACGGGACAAGGGAGGCCCATTGGTTCCGGGGCGCAATGACGTCGATTTGCGACGTCGCCATGCCCCGGGCCAGGGTCTTCCCGAGGAAGGCGGTGTACTGGTGGTCGCGCGCGATAGCGGATTTACGCACAGAGTGCGTCCGCGCGCGACGCCAGTACGCCCGCGCCCGTCGACGACGACGTTCCGACGTGGAGCTGGCTATCCAGCTGTATGGGCGATACAGGGAGAAGGTGGTCGCCCTGCAGCTGGCCATCAGGCAGGCGAAGAGCCAGGCCTGGCGCGACTTTCTCGGGTCTCTGAACCGAGATCCGTGGGGGCGCCCATACAAAATGGCGATGGGACGTTTACGTCCCTGGGCCCCCCCTCTGACGGAAAGCCTGGATCCGGGGATGCTCGGACGGGTCGTGGACGCGCTATTCCCCGTCAGCGGGGAGGCGTCCCGGCCCGTCCCTCAGCTAGAGGGACATGAGTGGTCCCCGGATCTGGAGGTCGCGCCGGAGGAAATGGCCGGGGTAGTCAAATGGCTTCGGGGCAAGAATACTGCCCCGGGGCCGGACGGTATCCCCGGCCGGGTCTGGTTGCTTGCCATGAGCGTCCTGGGCGGGAGGCTCAGAAGCCTCTTCTCCGGGCTCCTGAGGTCCGGGGTGTTCCCGGACCTCTGGAGGAGAAGTCGGATGGTCCTCTTAAAGAAGGATGGGAGGCCTGCGGATTCTCCCTCCGCGTACCGGCCCATTTGCCTCCTGGACGAGGTGGGCAAGATCTTTGAAAAGATCATTGCTGCCCGCCTCGCCAGGCACCTGTCCCGCGTTGGCCCCGATCTGGCGGACTGCCAGTTCGGCTTTCGGGAGGGGCGATCGACGGTCGACGCAATCGACCGTCTAAAGTCCCTCTCGGACAATGCCGTGGCACGGGGCGGGGTGTGTTTGGCGGTGTCGATCGACATCGTCAATGCATTTAACACCCTGCCCTGGTCCGCCATTAGGGAGGCCCTGGTTGAACACCAGGTGCCTCCCTATCTGAGGCGGGTGATCGGGGCCTACCTGCGGGACAGGTGGGTGGAATACCCGGGCCGGTACGGGACGATACGGAGGGAAGTGGACTGCGGGGTCCCACAGGGGTCCGTGTTAGGACCACTCCTGTGGGACCTGGGATATAACGCAGTCCTGAGGGCCTCCCTGCCCGACGGTGCCACTGTCGTCTGCTATGCGGACGACACGTTAGTGGTCACCGTCGGGGACACCTTCGAGAGGACCATCCGACGAGCGGAGGTTGCGGTGGCAGCCGTCGTCTCGAAGATCCACGATCTGGGGCTGAAGATGGCCCCGGAGAAGGCCGAGGCCGTCTGGTTTGGACGGCCTCGGTCGCGGCCACCGGCCGGATCGTGGATCTGGGTTGGAGGAGCCTGCGTCGAGGTGAAGTCCGAGATCAAGTATCTCGGACTGATCCTCGACAGCCACTGGAGATTCGGGGCGCATTTCGGCCGCCTCGTCCCCCGAGTTGAGAGGGCGGCGGCCTCGCTCGGCCGCCTGTTGCCCAATCTCGGGGGACCGGATAACATGGTGCGTCGCCTATACCTGGGCGTGGTGCGGTCCATGGCCTTGTACGGCGCCCCGATCTGGGGGCCGTCCGCGAGGGCAAGCCGGCGCATCACTTTGTTGTTGCGCCGGCTTCAGAGGCAAATGGCCCTTCGCCTCATACGGGGTTACCGCACCGCGTCTACCGTGGCGGCGCTTGCTCTGGCGGGAGAAATTCCCTTCGAGCTGCAGGCGGCGATGCGCGCCTATGTCTATAGGCGCATATGCATCGCTGGCCGGGCTCGGGGGGACCCGCCGGAGCGGGAGGCGGTCGACGGCTTCGAACTCCAGGCCCGGGGACTAGCGCTCGCCAGATGGCATGCGGAGCTTTGTTCCCATGCCGGCGAGCGCGTCCCTGGGGCTCTCCTGCCACACTTCACCTCGTGGCGGGAGAGGCGGTTTGGCAGGCTCACCTACCGTGCGACGCAGGTGTTCACCGGGCATGGCTGCTTCGGTGTGTACCTGTGTCGCATCGGTCGGGAAGCGACGACGGTGTGCCACCACTGTGGCGCGGAGGAGGACTCGGCGCAGCATACACTGGAGGTATGCCCCGCCTTTTCAGTGCTGCGCCGAGTCCTAAGACGGGAAGTTGGTCGCGACCTCGCTCTCTCCAGCTTAGTTGGGGCCATGCTGGAGAGCCCAAGAAAATGGGCGGCAGCCATCGCCTTCTGCGAAGAGGTGATGCTGCAGAAGGAGGCTGCCGAGCGGGGCCGCCGTGAGCGGGGGGTTCGGCGTGTGCGCCCACGCCTAGAGCCCCCCTCCCCGAGCAGATGAGAATAGGCGGGCGGCGGGTGTACCAGATTACTGGTTTAATTGCCCGCCGCCCGCCAACCCCCCCCCAACTGAAGCTGTCCTCCCCATAGTGGGAGTGACGAGGCGGTGTGGGGTGCGGTCCCCCGCACCGCCGAAGCAAGATGATTCATGGGGGGAGTATAAATCTCCCCCCCGGGACGCGGCCGGCCATCGCCATTCCATCCTGGTGGCCGGCCAGGCGAGGGGGAGCCGCGGTTGTGTTCTGTAAGAGTTCCCGTGGCTCCCCCGCTACTCGCCAGCGCCCTAGGCCGCCGTGGGGGTTTTAGCGGGTCAAAACCCGCACTACCCCCGCCCCGCCCCTCGGGCGGGACGGGGGTGTCTGACCAGCAGATTTCCCCCACGTTAAACAAAAAAAAAAAAAAAAAAAAAAAAAAAAAAGCGCGCCGCGTACGCCCGAATATTTTCAAAGTCCCAACGTACCGATCAAGAGTAAAGTACCATTTTCCTACATTAGATTTCGTTCTAAATGCTTAATCCCTATGTAAAAACGTTAGTTAAGCAAGAATATCGTATTTTTAAAAAAATCTAATGATAGGATTTTCCAGAAAATTGAAAAAACCGAAAAATGTCAAGAGTAAAGTGCCATTTTCTGACATTAGATTTCGTTCTAAATGCTTAATCCCTATGTAGAAACGTTAGTTAAGCAAGAATATCGTATTTTTAAAAAAATCTAATGATAGGATTTTTCAGAAAATTGAAAAAACCGTAAAATGTCAAGAGTAAAGTGCCCTTATTTTAAACAATGTATCGTTCTAAATGCTTAATCCCTATGTAAAAAAGTTATTTAAGCAGGAATATGTTATTGAAAAAAATTAGAAAAATTTATTTTAGCCGTAAATCGAAAATAATGGATCGAGCGAATCGGTCGATTGCGCCGAGACGCGCTATGATGCAACAGACGAGCGATTGGAACGCCCGAATATTTTCAAAGTCCCAACGTACCGATCAAGAGTAAAGTACCATTTTCCTACATTAGATTTCGTTCTAAATGCTTAATCCCTATGTAAAAACGTTAGTTAAGCAAGAATATCGTATTTTTAAAAAAATCTAATGATAGGATTTCCCAGAAAATTGAAAAAACCGAAAAATGTCAAGAGTAAAGTGCCATTTTCTGACATTAGATTTCGTTCTAAATGCTTAATCCCTATGTAGAAACGTTAGTTAAGCAAGAATATCGTATTTTTAAAAAAATCTAATGATAGGATTTTTCAGAAAATTGAAAAAACCGTAAAATGTCAAGAGTAAAGTGCCCTTATTTTAAACAATGTATCGTTCTAAATGCTTAATCCCTATGTAAAAAAGTTATTTTAGCAGGAATATGTTATTGAAAAAAATTAGAAAAATTTATTTTAGCCGTAAATCGAAAATAATGGGGACACCGGAGCTGTTCGAAGCGCCGAGCGCGCCGCGTACGCCCGAATATTTTCAAAGTCCCAACGTACCGATCAAGAGTAAAGTACCATTTTCCTACATTAGATTTCGTTCTAAATGCTTAATCCCTATGTAAAAACGTTAGTTAAGCAAGAATATCGTATTTTTAAAAAAATCTAATGATAGGATTTCCCAGAAAATTGAAAAAACCGAAAAATGTCAAGAGTAAAGTGCCATTTTCTGACATTAGATTTCGTTCTAAATGCTTAATCCCTATGTAGAGACGTTAGTTAAGCAAGAATATCGTATTTTTTAAAAAATCTAATGATAGGATTTTTCAGAAAATTGAAAAAACCGTAAAATGTCAAGAGTAAAGTGCCCTTATTTTAAACAATGTATCGTTCTAAATGCTTAATCCCTATGTAAAAAAGTTATTTTAGCAGGAATATGTTATTGAAAAAAATTAGAAAAATTTATTTTAGCCGTAAATCGAAAATAATGGGGACACCGGAGCTGTTCGAAGCGCCGAGCGCGCCGCGTACGCCCGAATATTTTCAAAGTCCCAACGTACCGATCAAGAGTAAAGTACCATTTTCCTACATTAGATTTCGTTCTAAATGCTTAATCCCTATGTAAAAACGTTAGTTAAGCAAGAATATCGTATTTTTAAAAAAATCTAATGATAGGATTTTCCAGAAAATTGAAAAAACCGAAAAATGTCAAGAGTAAAGTGCCATTTTCTGACATTAGATTTCGTTCTAAATGCTTAATCCCTATGTAGAAACGTTAGTTAAGCAAGAATATCGTATTTTTAAAAAAATCTAATGATAGGATTTTTCAGAAAATTGAAAAAACCGTAAAATGTCAAGAGTAAAGTGCCCTTACTTTAAACAATGTATCGTTCTAAATGCTTAATCCCTATGTAAAAAAGTTATTTAAGCAGGAATATGTTATTGAAAAAAATTAGAAAAATTTATTTTAGCCGTAAATCGAAAATAATGGATCGAGCGAATCGGTCGATTGCGCCGAGACGCGCTATGATGCAACAGACGAGCGATTGGAACGCCCGAATATTTTCAAAGTCCCAACGTACCGATCAAGAGTAAAGTACCATTTTCCTACATTAGATTTCGTTCTAAATGCTTAATCCCTATGTAAAAACGTTAGTTAAGCAAGAATATCGTTTTTTTAAAAAAATCTAATGATAGGATTTTCCAGAAAATTGAAAAAACCGAAAAATGTCAAGAGTAAAGTGCCATTTTCTGACATTAGATTTCGTTCTAAATGCTTAATCCCTATGTAGAAACGTTAGTTAAGCAAGAATATCGTATTTTTAAAAAAATCTAATGATAGGATTTTTCAGAAAATTGAAAAAACCGTAAAATGTCAAGAGTAAAGTGCCCTTATTTTAAACAATGTATCGTTCTAAATGCTTAATCCCTATGTAAAAAAGTTATTTAAGCAGGAATATGTTATTGAAAAAAATTAGAAAAATTTATTTTAGCCGTAAATCGAAAATAATGGATCGAGCGAATCGGTCGATTGCGCCGAGACGCGCTATGATGCAACAGACGAGCGATTGGAACGCCCGAATATTTTCAAAGTCCCAACGTACCGATCAAGAGTAAAGTACCATTTTCCTACATTAGATTTCGTTCTAAATGCTTAATCCCTATGTAAAAACGTTAGTTAAGCAAGAATATCGTATTTTTAAAAAAATCTAATGATAGGATTTTCCAGAAAATTGAAAAAACCGAAAAATGTCAAGAGTAAAGTGCCATTTTCTGACATTAGATTTCGTTCTAAATGCTTAATCCCTATGTAGAAACGTTAGTTAAGCAAGAATATCGTATTTTTAAAAAAATCTAATGATAGGATTTTTCAGAAAATTGAAAAAACCGTAAAATGTCAAGAGTAAAGTGCCCTTATTTTAAACAATGTATCGTTCTAAATGCTTAATCCCTATGTAAAAAAGTTATTTTAGCAGGAATATGTTATTGAAAAAAATTAGAAAAATTTATTTTAGCCGTAAATCGAAAATAATGGGGACACCGGAGCTGTTCGAAGCGCCGAGCGCGCCGCGTACGCCCGAATATTTTCAAAGTCCCAACGTACCGATCAAGAGTAAAGTACCATTTTCCTACATTAGATTTCGTTCTAAATGCTTAATCCCTATGTAAAAACGTTAGTTAAGCAAGAATATCGTATTTTTAAAAAAATCTAATGATAGGATTTCCCAGAAAATTGAAAAAACCGAAAAATGTCAAGAGTAAAGTGCCATTTTCTGACATTAGATTTCGTTCTAAATGCTTAATCCCTATGTAGAAACGTTAGTTAAGCAAGAATATCGTATTTTTAAAAAAATCTAATGATAGGATTTTTCAGAAAATTGAAAAAACCGTAAAATGTCAAGAGTAAAGTGCCCTTATTTTAAACAATGTATCGTTCTAAATGCTTAATCCCTATGTAAAAAAGTTATTTTAGCAGGAATATGTTATTGAAAAAAATTAGAAAAATTTATTTTAGCCGTAAATCGAAAATAATGGGGACACCGGAGCTGTTCGAAGCGCCGAGCGCGCCGCGTACGCCCGAATATTTTCAAAGTCCCAACGTACCGATCAAGAGTAAAGTACCATTTTCCTACATTAGATTTCGTTCTAAATGCTTAATCCCTATGTAAAAACGTTAGTTAAGCAAGAATATCGTATTTTTAAAAAAATCTAATGATAGGATTTCCCAGAAAATTGAAAAAACCGAAAAATGTCAAGAGTAAAGTGCCATTTTCTGACATTAGATTTCGTTCTAAATGCTTAATCCCTATGTAGAGACGTTAGTTAAGCAAGAATATCGTATTTTTTAAAAAATCTAATGATAGGATTTTTCAGAAAATTGAAAAAACCGTAAAATGTCAAGAGTAAAGTGCCCTTATTTTAAACAATGTATCGTTCTAAATGCTTAATCCCTATGTAAAAAAGTTATTTTAGCAGGAATATGTTATTGAAAAAAATTAGAAAAATTTATTTTAGCCGTAAATCGAAAATAATGGGGACACCGGAGCTGTTCGAAGCGCCGAGCGCGCCGCATACGCCCGAATATTTTCAAAGTCCCAACGTACCGATCAAGAGTAAAGTACCATTTTCCTACATTAGATTTCGTTCTAAATGCTTAATCCCTATGTAAAAACGTTAGTTAAGCAAGAATATCGTATTTTTAAAAAAATCTAATGATAGGATTTTCCAGAAAATTGAAAAAACCGAAAAATGTCAAGAGTAAAGTGCCATTTTCTGACATTAGATTTCGTTCTAAATGCTTAATCCCTATGTAGAAACGTTAGTTAAGCAAGAATATCGTATTTTTAAAAAAATCTAATGATAGGATTTTTCAGAAAATTGAAAAAACCGTAAAATGTCAAGAGTAAAGTGCCCTTACTTTAAACAATGTATCGTTCTAAATGCTTAATCCCTATGTAAAAAAGTTATTTAAGCAGGAATATGTTATTGAAAAAAATTAGAAAAATTTATTTTAGCCGTAAATCGAAAATAATGGATCGAGCGAATCGGTCGATTGCGCCGAGACGCGCTATGATGCAACAGACGAGCGATTGGAACGCCCGAATATTTTCAAAGTCCCAACGTACCGATCAAGAGTAAAGTACCATTTTCCTACATTAGATTTCGTTCTAAATGCTTAATCCCTATGTAAAAACGTTAGTTAAGCAAGAATATCGTTTTTTTAAAAAAATCTAATGATAGGATTTTCCAGAAAATTGAAAAAACCGAAAAATGTCAAGAGTAAAGTGCCATTTTCTGACATTAGATTTCGTTCTAAATGCTTAATCCCTATGTAGAAACGTTAGTTAAGCAAGAATATCGTATTTTTAAACAAATCTAATGATAGGATTTTTCAGAAAATTGAAAAAACCGAAAAATGTCAAGAGTAAAGTGCCATTTTCTGACATTAGATTTCGTTCTAAATGCTTAATCCCTATGTAGAAACGTTAGTTAAGCAAGAATATCGTATTTTTAAAAAAATCTAATGATAGGATTTTTCAGAAAATTGAAAAAACCGTAAAATGTCAAGAGTAAAGTGCCCTTATTTTAAACATTATATCGTTCTAAATGCTTAATCCCTATGTAAAAAAGTTATCTAAGCAAGAATATGTTATTGAAAAAAATTAGAAAAATTTATTTTAGCCGTAAATCGAAAAGAAGTCTGTTCGTTTCTCTGTCTCTCTCGCGCGATCGAACTATCGATGTTTCCCGACAAACTATTGGAAGTTTAATTAAACTTTATACATGAAATTACTCGTTTTGATCCCCGCTACACAGCCGTATACTTTTTATAATTTTGTGGAATCGGGAACCTTGAAATATTTATCATAACGCGGATCGACTGTCTCTGTCTCTTTCTAGATCGGAAGAATCGATGTTTCCCGGCAAACTATTGGGAGTTTAATTAAACTTTATACATGAAATTACTCGTTCTGATCCCCGCTACACAGCCGTAAACTTTTTATAAATTTGTGGAATCGGGAACCTCGAAATATTTATCATAACGCGGATCGACTGTCTCTGTCTCTTTCTAGATCGGAAGAATCGATGTTTCCCGGAAAACTATTGGGAGTTTAATTAAACTTTATACATGAAATTACTCGTTCTGATCCCCGCTACACAGCCGTATACTTTTTATAATTTTGTGGAATCGGGAACCTTGAAATATTTATCATAACGCGGATCGACTGTCTCTGTCTCTTTCTAGATCGGAAGAATCGATGTTTCCCGGCAAACTATTGGGAGTTTAATTAAACTTTATACATGAAATTACTCGTTCTGATCCCCGCTACACAGCCGTATACTTTTTATAATTTTGTGGAATCGGGAACCTCGAAATATTTATCATAACGCGGATCGACTGTCTCTGTCTCTTTCTAGATCGGAAGAATCGATGTTTCCCGGAAAACTATTGGGAGTTTAATTAAACTTTATACATGAAATTACTCGTTCTGATCCCCGCTACACAGCCGTAAACTTTTTATAAATTTGTGGAATCGGGAACCTCGAAATATTTATCATAACGCGGATCGACTGTCTCTGTCTCTTTCTAGATCGGAAGAATCGATGTTTCCCGGCAAACTATTGGGAGATTAATTAAACTTTATACATGAAATTACTCGTTTTGATCCCCGCTACACAGCCGTATACTTTTTATAATTTTGTGGAATCGGGAACCTTGAAATATTTATCATAACGCGGATCGACTGTCTCTGTCTCTTTCTAGATCGGAAGAATCGATGTTTCCCGGCAAACTATTGGGAGTTTAATTAAACTTTATACATGAAATTACTCGTTTTGATCCCCGCTACACAGCCGTATACTTTTTATAATTTTGTGGAATCGGGAACCTCGAAATATTTATCATAACGCGGATCGACTGTCTCTGTCTCTTTCTAGATCGGAAGAATCGATGTTTCCCGGATTTGAAGCTAAATCGTTCGTTTAAAATCGCTATTTCGCACGAATTTGAATCGAAATCGTGTGTTTCGCATGATATTGAAGTTAAATCATTTGTTACGCGTGGATTTAAAGCTAAGTCGTGTATTTCGCATGAAACTGAAGCTAAATTGTTCATTTCGCATGAATTTGAAGCTAAATAGTTCGTTTAAAATCGCTATTTCGCACGAATTTGAAGCGAAATCGTGTCTTTCGCAAGATATTGAAGTTAAATCGTTTGTTTCGCGTGGATTTAATGCTAGTTCGTGTATGTCGCATGATATTGACGCTAAATCGTATTTCTCGCTAGAGTTTGAAGCTAATTCGTGCAACTCGCATGAATATGAAGCTAATTTGTTCATTTCGCATGAATATGAAGCTAAGTCGTTCGTTTAAAATCGCTATTTCGCAGGAATTTAATGCGAAATCGTGTGTTTCGCATTATCATAACGCGGATCGACTGTCTCTGTCTCTTTCTAGATCGGAAGAATCGATGTTTCCCGGCAAACTATTGGGAGATTAATTAAACTTTATACATGAAATTACTCGTTCTGATCCCCGCTACACAGCCGTATACTTTTTATAATTTTGTGGAATCGGGAACCTTGAAATATTTATCATAACGCGGATCGACTGTCTCTGTCTCTTTCTAGATCGGAAGAATCGATGTTTCCCGGCAAACTATTGGGAGTTTAATTAAACTTTATACATGAAATTACTCGTTCTGATCCCCGCTACACAGCCGTATACTTTTTATAATTTTGTGGAATCGGGAACCTCGAAATATTTATCATAACGCGGATCGACTGTCTCTGTCTCTTTCTAGATCGGAAGAATCGATGTTTCCCGGCAAACTATTGGGAGTTTAATTAAACTTTATACATGAAATTACTCGTTCTGATCCCCGCTACACAGCCGTATACTTTTTATAATTTTGTGGAATCGGGAACCTTGAAATATTTATCATAACGCGGATCGACTGTCTCTGTCTCTTTCTAGATCGGAAGAATCGATGTTTCCCGGCAAACTATTGGGAGTTTAATTAAACTTTATACATGAAATTACTCGTTCTGATCCCCGCTACACAGCCGTATACTTTTTATAATTTTGTGGAATCGGGAACCTCGAAATATTTATCATAACGCGGATCGACTGTCTCTGTCTCTTTCTAGATCGGAAGAATCGATGTTTCCCGGCAAACTATTGGGAGTTTAATTAAACTTTATACATGAAATTACTCGTTCTGATCCCCGCTACACAGCCGTATACTTTTTATAATTTTGTGGAATCGGGAACCTTGAAATATTTATCATAACGCGGATCGACTGTCTCTGTCTCTTTCTAGATCGGAAGAATCGATGTTTCCCGGCAAACTATTGGGAGTTTAATTAAACTTTATACATGAAATTACTCGTTCTGATCCCCGCTACACAGCCGTATACTTTTTATAATTTTGTGGAATCGGGAACCTCGAAATATTTATCATAACGCGGATCGACTGTCTCTGTCTCTTTCTAGATCGGAAGAATCGATGTTTCCCGGCAAACTATTGGGAGTTTAATTAAACTTTATACATGAAATTACTCGTTTTGATCCCCGCTACACAGCCGTATACTTTTTATAATTTTGTGGAATCGGGAACCTTGAAATATTTAACATAACGCGGATCGACTGTCTCTGTCTCTTTCTAGATCGGAATAATCGATGTTTCCCGGCAAACTAATGGGATATTAATTAAACTTTATACACGAAATTACTCGTTTTGATCCCTGCTACACAGCCGTATACTTTTTATAATTTTGTGGAATCGGGAACCTTGCAATATTTAACATAACGCGGATCGACTGTCTCTGTCTCTTTCTAGATCGGAATAATCGATGTTTCCCGGCAAAGTAATGGGAGTTTAATTAAACTTTATGCATCAAATCATTCAGTTTGACTCCTGCAACACAACCAAACACTCTCTGTAATTTTCTGAACTGAAAAACCACTGAAATTGCGCTCGAAATGCGGAGCGACGGGTCGGCGCGTCTGCACTGTGCGACAGCTAGTCAAAACGTCCGAACAGCGTATTGTTTTCGATCTCTTGGTATAATATTCGTATTCCTTGCTGTGTATAGCTTCCGGCGGTGGCGGTCTGTGGCCACCCAGGGCGGGAGATAACCCCCGAACTAGCCCTCGCGTAGGAGGGTTGATCGGCCGAGTCGATGGGTGTATCGGCGATGAAGGCATTAGAGACCGTCAGTGCGTCGTACATGTAGTACTTCGCATAATGGCGAGGCCCTGATTTAGCATACGGGCTGTGGCGTGTTCTTTGTACAGCACTGTATGTGCTGTATGACTTCCGACTGGGGAACTGTTGTCACTCGTGGCATCAGTTCCCCAGTTTACGTTAAACGGTTTTTCAGACCGTTTTTCGTGGGCGGAACACGCCACTAGACAACACTCCGCTGGGCTCAGGAATACATGGGATGCAATCAATCCCCTGGGCAACCCAGGCCGCAAGGGGCAAACGTGCCCTAGCCACACTTGAGCCTCCACGAAAAAGGTACCGCTGGATAGCTCGTGTTCTTAAATACGCAGCGAACTGAACGAAGTGTGGTGGAGAGGAAGAGGCAGCCTCTCCGACTGCTGTCTCCCACGTGTTTGCCGTGCGTGGCGACCCTTGTCGTCGGAAAAGAGGATCCTGGGATCTGAGGGGGCCCTCTCCTGCGGGTGAGACGTCCCCAACACGTACCTTTGGCCTCTGCTTCGGCTAGATGGGCGGCTGGACGAGAAAAGCAGCCCTGGTCCAGTCAATCGGCTTGGAACGACCACACGCTTCGGGCAAGTGGGTTCTGCTGGGCGAGGACGCGGGCTGGGTAAGGAAACCGACCCAGCCAGCAGACTATATTCGGTGCGTAGCCCTAACTCAGCCTTTGGCGGGTTCCAAATTGTGTGGGTCGGTGGTGGCCGGGGAGCGCACTGGATGAAAGACCAAGACACATTATGGGTCTTAATAAAATTAATGAACAAAAAACTAAGCGTCCAAAGACGACGGGTCCAGCTCCTACTCGGAGTGAAGCCGTCGCCGCAGACGCGGGAACTGCAAATGCAGCTGTCAGTCCCCCCGCGTCTGTGAGAAAGACAAGATCCGGGAAGGTGATTAATATCGCCAATCCTCGTGTGATCTTGCAAAGATGTGTGACTCCCACGCGAGCGGTCTCGGTGAAAACCGAGCCCACGGTAGAAGGTACGCCGGACACCGGTAACGTGGAAGTAATCGAACGAGTCGGAGACACGTCACTCGTGAAGGTGCAGTCGGCACCCGAGCGTGTCGAGGACCCTACTGGTGACGGTTGGCAAACCGTCACCAAAAAGTCAAAGCGAGCCAAGCCGGGCGCACCCACCGGCAAGGCCGCAGTAAACCGGGCCAGGAGACCGAAGGGGACGTTCTCCGGGCAGAAGGTACGGCCTCTCGATCTCGTAAGAGACGAAGCCTTTAGGCGAGTGTCCGAAATACGGACCTTTTGCTTTCGACCTGAGTCGAAAGTCAATAAGGAGTCCGGGTCAAAGATACTCGCCGAGGTTGAGGCACTCAACGAGCTGGTCCAGGAGCTTATTCAACGGAATAGCTTCGTCGAAGGGCAGCTCGCCGCGGTCAGGGCGGACCTAAAAGCGCGTCCTGCCGTAATGAGTGCGATGCGACCTGGGCCGTCCAAGGGAACTCTCCCGAAGACGGCCTGCAACGCCGCGCAGTCGACTTACGCCCATGTGAACAAAGTCGACTGCAAAGGAGCTTCTCCGGAAGCGGGGAGACGGCCACAATCGCAGCATGTGGTAAAAATCTTCCCGCCGAAGGAAAAAGGACAGAGCAGCGAAGTTACGAAGGTTACTGTTCTGTCGCTCGTTAAACCAGCGAAGGAGGCGATCCGAATTAAGTCGGTCCGACGCATCCACTCCGGTGGCATCGTCGTCGAGACCGACCGAAAGGAGGACCTGCAAGCCTTCGTTGGCAATAAGAAGCTCCGGAGCGCGGGTCTGTCCGTCTCCTTACCTACCAAGCGAGACCCCGAGGTTTTAGTTTACGACGTCCCGCGTCGGATGGGTAAGGACGAAATTGCCTCCAGTATTTGGAGGCAAAATCTCTGCGATGCGAACCAGAAGGATGTGCCTTCGGGAATTCGGGTCAGCCGCATGGCTGGCAAGACCCCGGAGACAGCCAACTGGGTCGTTGCCGTCAGTCCGCAGAATCTTCAGCGGCTGAAGCAGAGGGGTAGCCGAGTTTACCTTGGATGGAACTCCTGTCGTGTACGGGATTTCGTCCAGGTGCTTCGGTGCTACCGTTGTCAACGCTTCGGGCATACCTCGAAGCGTTGTAAATTCAAGGAGGACGTGTGCGGTCACTGCTCCCAAAAGGGGCATACCTTCACGCTCTGTAGCAAGAAGAGTGAACCTCCGGTCTGCTCTAATTGCAAGGACAGAGGGTGGGCTAGTGCACACAAGTCGCGGGACCCAGCTTGCGCTTCCTATCAGGCGGCGCTAGCTTTGGAGTCGTCCCGTGTCCGACTTGAGTGACGGGCAGACGTGGACTTGTCCACTCCGCCATTCGAACGGCATGCTGGGCGGACCCCTCGGGGTTCGCCCCCTCGGGCCAGGCTGAAGCCCCTCTTGCGGAGATAAATTGACTTTAACACTACTCCGTCAAGAGTGCCTGGATTGGGTTGGACTCGAGGTGGCAGCGGGAGTAGCACGTTGTCTTCCCCTGTCACGATAACGAACGAGGGTAGAGCCAGACCATCGGCACGCGTCGAGAGAGCGGCTAGTATAGTCCACATAGGACCCAGGCATAGCCCATCTTTAGACTCACAACGACGACACTAACTGTGTATAGCTTCCGATCGATTATTGCAATGGTCAAAGTTCCAGCGGCGTAATGCTTTCCATAAGATTACATTAATATAACCAGCGGCATATTGCTTTCTATCTTGTAATGAAAATTTTATAACCAAGTACCAACGGCGTATTGCTTTCGTTCGGATAATGGAGATTTTACAACCAAGTACCAGCGGTTTCTGTCTTATAATTAAATTATTATAATAAAATAAAGTACCAGCGGCGTGTTACTTTCGTTCGGATAATGGAGATTTTACAACCAAGTATCAGCGGTTTCTGTCTTATAATTAAATTATTATAATAAAATAAAGTACCAGCGGCGTATTGCTTTCGTTCGGATAATGGAGATTTTATGTCCAGCGGCGTAGTGCTTTCTATCTTATAATGTAATTCTTATTACAAAGTACCAGCGGCGTATTGGTTCGTACCAGCGGCGTATTGCTTTTTTTCCAGCGGCGTATTGGTTCGTACCAGCGGCGTATTGCTTTTTTTTCCAGCGGCGTATTGGTTCGTACCAGCGGCGTATTGCTTTTTTTCCAGCGGCGTATTGCTTTTTTTTCCAGCGGCGTATTG
>NW_027476120.1:957500-967500 GCF_051020955.1 Megalopta genalis
GGGTTATCTCCCGCCCTGGGTGGCCACAGACCGCCACCGCCAGTAGATAGGGACAATTATTGCGAATCTGGCCACCGCGGAGGTGGCGCAGATATGTTTCCTCGCCATGTTGGCATACACAAAAACTTTAATACCTACCCCCCGACGGAACACCTACGAGGGGTCCGAACGTGGGTAAATCGCCGCCTTCGTTCAACATTCATTAGGCTGGGTACGGAAGACCCAGTCTTGACTCCTTGTCCGTGTAAGGAGTTTTCAAGTTTGTTTTGAGTTGGGTAGGCTGTGCTACCTACTCCAACTGTGTATAGAAGGTTATTAGGAGGGTTTTGCTTTGCCGCTCGACCGCGGCAGCGGGTGCCCGCCACCGCCCTCCGCAGTGACGGCACTCTGCCACATGTATTCGCCCCCTTTCTTCTACACGTCAGCAATGATTATGCAGCGTGCTAGGGTGGCGTATGTTGGTTATTCTTTGCCTATTGGCGTAACTAGGCGACTGCACATGGTTGGTGCCCGTCTAGCGAAGATAGGCATGTTGCTGTTGGCGTAGCGGAGCTTCGCCAGCTACGGTAGCGGGTGTCAAGCACCTCACGCAAGCACCGCGGCCGTTCAGCTCCACAAAACCGTGATGGGGTGGAATCTGTGATGGGGAAGGATGGGACTAGGCAGGGCGGGTGCCATAGCCCTTTTTTGCCGCAAATACAGACTTGCGTTGCCCGGTCTCCGCCGCGTGGAGGCGGGGTTAGTAGATAGGGACATCTAGTGTGAATCCGGTCGCCGCGAAGGCGACACGGATATGTTTCCTCGCCCTTGCGGGCATACACAGCCAAATTACCATCTACCCCCAGTCCAACCACTGTCATGGAGACAGGCCAAGGAAAAATCCGCACGTGCCATTGAGACGTTTGCAATGGACGAGTTCTTTAGCCGCTAGCGAAATTATGGTTTTACCTCCTTTCGCTAGCGCCCACGGGGAACCACGGGGAGGCGAACTCGTGACGCGACGCCTCGCGTCCACTAAGCGAAGACCTAGGAGAGAGGATGGGAGTTGGGAGGGATGGGTAGGGGTTTGGGGTAATTAATTGGTGGGGACGTGAATCGTCCCCTTCTGGGTCCTGGGAGGTGCAGGTGTTTGGAGGTACCTATGTGAAGCCCTTTAGCCAAAGGGCTTCCCTACAGAAGTCGGAGAAAACCTGGAATGCCTCTGGAGACGACACGAAGTGTTGTGCCGCTTCCGGCCATTTCCAGTCTCCGGTTGGAACTACATCGCGGAGGGCTTCTCTCTGCGGTTCGAAATTGGGGCAGTCGAGGAGGAAGTGATCGACCGTGTCCGATCCGTGACCACACACGCACTCCTCACCGTCGGAAACTCCGTACGCGTGTAGGCGTGATCGGAAGTGTCCGTGGCCGGTGAGGACTTGCGTGGTGTAGTGGTTCGGTTTCGTCCACTTGGCCGCCACTCTCTCCTCTATGCTTTTGAAGAAGGCGTAGGTGGTGCGGCCCTTGTGGGAAGAATTCCACATGGATTGCCACACCTTGTACGCCTCGACCGCTAGCCTATGCTTTGCATCGTCGGCCCCCGCCGGAACGACGATGCTACCTAATCTGGCGTCTTTACCTTTACGCGTCTCGTACAAGGCTTTGGTTTGCCTGAGCTTAACGTCAATGGGTACAGCACCGGCCACCACGCACACGCTGTCCCACGACGACCGGCGATATGCGCCGGTCATCGCGATGAGAGCGCGGCGCTGTGCGGCTCTCAGCACTTTGAGCTCCCCCTCCGTGCACCGGTCGGCCCACCCGGCAGCGTACGTTGCCACCGGGATAAAGACCCCGCGGTACACGGCGGAGAGCGCCCCGAAGCGGAGCCCCCATTCACGCCTCGCCAGTCTACCCAGCTTCGCGAAGAGCGAGCCGACCTTGTCACTTACGTAGTTGCAGTGGGTTCGAACACCCATGCCCCTATCAAAGTGAACGCCGAGGTACTTGACGAAGGGTTTGAAACTTAAGGGCTTACTTCCGATCCGAATGGTCGGTGGCCTTTTAACTAGGTCTAATTTTGAAGCGCGGACTGCCGTGCGTTTACGGTCTGGGCGCGATCCTCCCCGTCGGCCTATTTTGTCTCTCTGAATATATCCGCTGCGTAGGACAATTGCCTCGGATTTCTTCTCGGAGATCTCTAATTTTGCTGATCTGCACCAACTTAGGATCAGGTCAACAACTCGTTGACCCTCGATCTCTAGGTCTCTACGGCAGTTTCCGCCCACGAGGACGATGAGGTCGTCCGCGTAGGCGACGAATCTATTCTCAACTGAGGCCTCGAGAGACCTCAGGAGATCGTCGAACATCAGGTTCCAACACGCCGGACCGAGGACGGAGCCTTGTGGGCACCCCCTCGTCGCGCGCTTGGAGACTCTTTCCGTTCCGACGGTGATACTGACTTTGCGGTCCTCGAAGTAGTTGGAGACCACTTCGAAGACGTTGCGCGGGCAGTCTCGATCCCTAAGACTCTTCAAAACTAAGGGCCACCAGACGTTATCGAAGGCTCCGGAAATGTCGAATAGCAGCGCTATCACATGCCGATGCTCCATGGCATCAACCATGCGGCGCAGCTCGACAATTGCATCTTCAGTCGACTTTCCGCGCATGAAGCCGTACTGTCTGCTGGAGATGCGTCCCGTTGCCATCGCCGTCTGTTCGAGTCGGCTCTTAAGGAGCTTCTCGAAGGTTTTCCCTACGACGGAGAGGAGACAGATCGGTCGGTAGGACTTCGGGTCCTTCACGTCCTTGCCCTCTCCCTTCAGGAGCACTCTGAGGGAGCCCTCCTTCCAGGTGGGGGGAAAGACGCCCCAACGAAGGCACCCGTTGAAGAGGCGAACTAATTGTCCTAACACTATTTTCGCGGCGGCCTTCAGCACTCGGACCTCGATAAGGTCCGGTCCTGGTGCCTTGTCGTTTCTGAACGTGCGAATCGCTCCCGCGACCTCGTCCGGTGAAAACGGAGAGGCGTCCGCGGTGTTTGACGCGACTCGCGCGTTCTCTCTAGTATCTCGCTGCTCGGGCGTGTCATCTTCCGGCCGGTCGTCCGGGACGTGTGCTTCCAGAAGCGTGTTGGCGGTCTCTATCGCGCTCGTGGTGTTTTCGTTGCCTCGCCGGAGGGTGCTGATCACCCTCTCGACACGGAGCTTGTTCGCTTGCAGCTTGTACACGATGCCCCAAGGCTCCGTGTTCCCGTACGACGATACAAAGTTTCGCCAACTTTCGAGTTTCGCCCTCTTCACCTCTCTGCTGTAGTTCCGCAACGAAGTGCGGTACTCCAGCAGTTTTTGGAGGCGTGAGGACTCATCTCTTTCCCTCTGGAAGGCACGTCTCCGTCGGTAGACAGCCTTCTTCATGACTGTGAGCTCTTTCGTCCACCATGGGTTGGACTTCCTAAATCTACGCTTTCTCGGCATTGACGCGGTGCAGGCATCTTGTATGATGTCTGTGAGCGTTTCTGCCATTCCTATCGTATCCTCCGCTGACTCCAGGCTCAGGACTTCGAGCCTCGATCGTGAGAGATCGGACAGGGTCTCGGAGAATCGCTCCCAGTCGGCTCGACGAGTGTCGAACCGAGAGTTCGCGGCTCCGCGATTCCCCGTCGCGGCTCTGGGTGCCCGCAGCCTGATGTCAACGGCGTTGTGGTCGCTGGTCGTCCACGCACACCTTACGTTCCAGCTCCTGATGAACGGAGACATGGAAGGCGACGCCAGGGTTACGTCGATGTATGACGACCCCGTTGGCGTCCAGAAGGTAGGTGGCTGGGCTGCGTCGTTCACAACGTCCATGCTAAACGCCGCAATCAGAGTCTCGAATTGAGCTCCTTTCTCGTCTGTGCCCCGGGGGCTCCAGAGCGAGGATTGCGCGTTAGCGTCTGTAGAAACTATGAGTCTCTCCCCCCTCAGTGCGCAGAACACCTTCTCGAGGTGGCTGAGGTGCTTTTCAATTTCGTCGCTGTGCTGAAAATAGCACGACACCGCGTAAAATGAAAAGCCGGGTGCTAGCACTTCCGCACAGACGCAGTGGGAGTTGCTGAGCTGCGAGACGAAGACCATATCGAAGTTGGGGTTGCAGACCGCAACAGCCGCCCACGGGGGTTGTGGTTCGGCTGCTGCCAACCTCACTCCGGACCCTAGACCGCTAATTTTATATCGCGCGCCCAGTTGGCTGACGTATGCCTCCTGCAATAGCAGGACGTCTAGCCGCTTCTGGGCGATAAGCTCGCGGACCTCTCCGGTAACTGCAGCCGAACGTCTCATGTTCAGCTGCAGTATCCTAATGTCGGGGATATTATTGGGTGGGGGCCTAACAACCATAATCAGTTCGAGAGAGCGACTGATTAATGGCAGCTACGTACGCGGGGCAGTCCTTGCTTGTCACGAGGTGGGAGGCGGGTTTCTTACCCCTGACACAGTTGACGCAGGTGGCCGGTTTCTCCTTTTTCGGGCACGTCTTGATTCCGTGCCCCGTCTCCGCGCAGTGGCCGCAGGTCTCTTTTTCCGCTTTGCAGAACTTCGCGGGGTGGCCGAATCCCTGGCACTTGTAGCACCTGGTCACGCTGATGTGGTCCCGGACCCTGCAGCAGCTCCAGCCCACATACAGCCTCTCCTTGGAGACCAGGAGGTCCCGGGCACGCTTGCTGACCTCGAATATCAGGTTGCAGCGGTCCCTGGTTTTATCACCGCTCCTGTACACTAGGTTAATCTCCTTGGAGAGGCTGGCCGCTTCCTCTTTGCTGAGGTTCTGCTGCAGGATCGCTGCGGTCGTCTCCTTGGGGTCCTCCTGGGTCCGCGGGACATCGAAGACGATGATCCGCGGGTTCCGCTTGGCCGGAGCTCCTACGATAAAACCGGCAGCTTTTAGTTTTTGGTGCGCCATTAAGGTTGCCACGTCGGTGTTCTTCGACGTGACCAGCGCGATTCCGGAACCCTGTACCCTGCGGACGCCCCTGATTTGCAGGCCGTCCGCTCTCGGCGAGACCAGCTCGAAGACTGCCTCCTTTGTCTTCGAGCTGTCCTCATATTTGCTGGTGTCAGCCGGCGTGATGATGACCACGTTGGGAGGGTCCTGTTTCTGTGTTGACCTGGCTGCCGTGGCGGACCTGACCCCGACGCGTTCGGCGTACGTGGTCGGCTTTTTGGGGGCGGCGGCTGCGGCGGCGGCGACGGCGACGGCTTTGTCCTGGAGCGCCTGGCAGGAACGCTTGCTCTCCTTGGACTCGGCCTGGGCGGCCTCAAGACGTCCCTCGAGTCTGCTGCTGAAAACGAGGGCTTTGATAAGCAGGTCGTTAAATTTCGCGGCCTGTGCGCACAGGGAGTGCACCACAGTGGACGGGATGTCGTTGCTGGGCAGCGTTATTTCGCTGGTGAGCTGCCTGAAGATTTTTGCAGCGCTGTCCCTGAGGGCTGCCACGGTCGTGTCCTCGCCCTCCGAGTTGACCCGGCTCGGCTCCTCTGTGGTCTCCTGCGTCGTCTCTGCTGTTGGTGTCGTCTGTGTTGCCTGTCTGTCCTTTTTCTTCTTCTTCTTCTTTTTCAGGACCTCCGCAGGCTTCCGGAAGCAGAGGGGCGCGTCCGAATTTGCCGCCTCTGTTTCGGAGTCCGTAGTTAGCAGCCTCTTCTGGCGACGGCGGGAGTCAGTCCCTGAGGAGGCGACCTCCATCGTGGGGCTGCTCTGATGTCACCGAAGGCTGGAAACTATAACGGAAGTTAGCCCAAAAAAAAAAAAAAAAAAAAAAAAAAAAAAAAAAAAAAAAAAAAAAAAAAAAAAAAAAATTTTTAATTTATTAAAAGTCCTGAAATTTTATAAACAATTGCTTAAAATTGTTTAAACAATTTGTTTAAACAATTGTTCAAGCAACCGTTTAATGTCCGTCCTTTTCTTCTTGATCACTTTCAAATTTCGCGCACTGCGGTCTTTGCAAGTCTATGGCGGAAACTCGAGCTTCAATCTTGGCCCCCGGAGGTTATTGCTGCCAACCTTCGAAAAATTTTTGAAGTTGGCAGCAGTGGTCCCTTTTTTCAGTAGAGAGTTTCCTCTCTACTCGGCGGCGGCCAATCAGCGCGCGCGACGCCGCTACCGCAGCGCTACCCACGCCGACGGTGGCGTCTCGAAGCTCGAGGTGGGTTTTCGATCTATTTTTCTATTTTTTAACTTCCACAGTTTTTACACGATTGTCACAATTTAGGTCTCAAATTAAACGTCTTCACAAATAAATAGTTTCCACGTAAACAGTTTGTTCGTGGGATCGATATTCCCGGAGGAATCCGGTCCCAAAGTCCGGCGTGCCGAGCACGTGGCGTGAATTTTTCCGGCACTGTTTTTCCGCACAATTGACACCAGAACTGCACAATTTGTATATCCAGCTGATCGTCTTGGCCTCCTCTTCCCTTTGAACACCCTCTCGGAATTTTCCCTCAAGTTCTGCTACAGGAATCTTTGTTGAACGACGGAGCGATGTGACAGCACGTCCTCTCCATGCGACGCCTGGCGGCAGAACCAGTAGATAGGGACAGATGGGAATCTCGTTAATCCATTCATGCGCGTCACTAATTAGATGACGAGGCATTTGGCTATTTTTTTTTTTTTTTTTTTTTTTTTTTTTTTTTTTTTTTTTTTTTTTCCGGGGATACGAGCCGGTGACTGGTGGCCGCATTGCCCCGTTATTACGCCTATATGGTAGGCGGCACCAATTTATTCCCCCTTTCCGGTCCCTCACCCTATACCCGACCGGTCGAACCGCGTAGATGTTGGGCAGTTCGTCCGCGTCGATGTTCTGCGGTTAAACAATCCCCAGGCTGCCAATCCTCCGACCACGACCCTCGAGGCGATCACCTTGAGGTCCCGCTGGCCCATCAATCCTGCGCTCAGTAGGCCCCTGCTTGACTTCGCGCTCCATAGTCCTCTCAGCGACAAAGTGGCAGAGAATACGCTGACATCCTCCGTGCCGTTGCTAGAAGCAACTGCACGTCGGAAGCTGGCGTTGTCAGCGTAATACTGGACCTTACGCTTATGCGCAAGATCCAGGATTGTCTGTTCGCTAACCACTTGCGCATCGAGGACCATGCAATCGCCGTCCTTGCATGCTACCAAATCTGGCTTTCTCATTCCCTCATCGGTAGGGATCTTCGGCTCGCGCGCTACCTGAAAACCCCTTTGCACTAAACCACGTGCAAGATAGTCGACTACAGCGTCGTGCCTTCTTATCCGCCCATCATGGGTGCGGTGGCACTGCTGTAGGACGTGGTTAAGGGTCTCAGGCACCGCGCAGCCAGCCCTGCAGAGCCTGTCCTGTCTTCGGCCCCTAGATGTTCGGGACCTAGTCGGAAGGGCGTTGATCCGCAACTTGCAGGAGTTGACGAAGTCTCGTCCTGACAAGAAGCGGGTCCCCTCCGCGACCCATCTGTGCTGCCCCGGGACCCTCTTCGACTCTTTCAAAGCGCTGCCATCGACACTCCCGTGAAGAGCATTCGCCCAACGGCGCGCTTCCCTCTCGGGAGTGTCGATGACCTCGCCGTGATCCATCAGGCGTTGCTGCGCCTTCTGGATCTCGAGTCGAAGATAGTCCCCCGGCAGCCCAGACGCGGCCTCAGAAGACAAGGACAGTTCCTTCAGGCGGCTAAGCCGAATCCTGGGCATACTCCACCGAAGCGAAGCAATACCCAGGCCTCCCGAACCGATGGCGGAATGGAAATAGGCCTTGGATGTATCGGCCGGTAAATTGAGCCACTTCCTCACCGCACCACGCACCGCCACGTCACACCGATTGAGTTTCCCTAATCCCACAGACCCCAACGACGCCGCATAAAACAAGCTTGGCAACAGGAATATTCGCAGAGCGAATAGTCGCTGTTGCGGCTTAAGCGGTGCACGGGAGATCTTATCCAAATCAGCGACCAACGAGACTGACGGGTCGGAACGCAGACGACCGTCTGGAGTAAAGGGAATACCCAAATACTGCCAGGCGTCCGTCCGCTTCATCGCCACCAGCTTCTGACCACCGAGGAAGAAGTTGCCTTCATCCACGGTAGTCTTCTTCTGGTGGGGAACCGTTCCGATCGAGATCGTAAAAGACTTACCGACATTAACGGACATGCCGCATGATGCCAGGAAGCCCTCCGTACAGTCAAGCAATCGCTGCAGGCCCGTTGTCGTTGAGGCTGCGAGGATTAGGTCGTCGGCGAAGGCTGCCGACCCGATCCTCACCCCGTCGATATCCGCCCCGATGTCTTGGGGGAGGCTCCTGAGGAGTCTGTCCATCACCATGTTGAATATGCCGGGGGACATCGGGTCTCCTTGCCTCACGCCATGCATCGGATGGATGGCATGGGAGTGCCAACCACCCGACACAATGGTCGTGAGAGCATCAGAGTACACCGACCCGACATACTCAATCATGGGAGCGGGACAGCCCCTCAGCTCGAGCGTCTGTAATATCGCGGGGTGAGAAACGGTGTCGAAAGCCTTCGCGACGTCAACCGACGCAACAAAAAGCGGCTTATGGCGCGCATGGGAGTGGCGTAGCAGCAAGTCCAGCAAAAACACGTTGTCCGCACACCCGTCTGTCCTACGGAACGCTCTCTGCCTCCCATCCAATCTGATCAATCGACCCATCCGCCTAGCCAGGACCTTGTGGAATCCTCGCACAAGGGTCGAGGCGACGGTGATGGGTCGAAAATCAGACGGAGAAGAAGGCAGTCCGGTTTTAGGAATGAGCACGGTCCTGGCGTCCCTTAGGTGAATAGGGAGTCTGCGGCACCACATAATGAGGTTATAGATCCTTTGCAAAACCTCAAGGGGGGTTTTACAAAGGAGTCTCGCAGACAGACCGTCAGGACCAGGTGCTGTCTTCCTACCCGGAAGCGCCCTCCGTAGTTCATCCGGATTAACAGGAGACCACAGAGAGGAGATGGTGTCCTCTCGGTTTTCACACGGAGGACAACTATCGCGCGCACCGGTCATAAGGGCCTCCCAATAGGGAACCATAACATCCTGAGGGATGCCATGGTCACCTACGGGGCCATCCCTTATGACATCCAGACAGCGCCGGGGGTCCTTACGCCATAGCTCTTGAACTATGCCGTAATTCTTCCGGCGCTGTCTGCGTCGCGAGAGCGGTTCCTCCGGTTGCGCTCGACGGCCTCGACGCACGACACTCGCTGCTCGAGGTAGCGGAAAGATATCCGCCAGGTAAGCGGTGAGCCTTTCCAGAATACCCCCGCGGTCCTCTCTTCCGACCAGGGCACAGATTTCATCCAGGGTATTAGCCTGGAATCCATCGCACCCTAGTGGTTCAAGGCCGCGGAAATACTCCAGGAAGACCCGATCGCTATCCTGGACCTCCACCGCGAGATCGGGCGCCTCAGCCACCGGCTGCAGTGACTCCTGTTGAATGCGGCCAACGTGCTCCATCACAAGCGCTCGGTAGTCCTTGTGCTTCCGAGCGCCCTTGATGGCATCTAGCGACCTGCCAGGCAGGAACCCAATGAGCGCTTGATTGATGAAGCGCACACCCTTCATGGACAGTTCTGCCTCGCGCCGCGCCAGCAAAGACACCTCCTCAGCACTCCAACGTGCCCTTGCTGGCGCTGCGCGGTTCACATCATCTGACCAATCAGGGTGAGCGGACCTCATGTGAACGCCCCTACCGATCTTGGTAGCGAAGGATCTATCGCAGCCTGGGAATTGGCATGGGAAATCGACCGGCCGGGGAGGGGGATCCCCTGAGCTCGGTCCCGGAAGGGGGGAAATTGTTGGCCTAGGGGCGGCAGAGGCCGCCCCTCTACGTTTAACCATCCGAGGCTGTGTGTCTTTAGGAGGGCCAACAAAATTTTGGGCGCGAGAGGGCTGGCAACCCCCAAGCGCCAAGTACGCCTGAACCCCGTTAGCGTTACCCGGCGAGAACCTATGGGAGGTGGGGAAGACTTGGACGGGAGAGGCTAATGGACCTAACGAGAGGTCTATATTG